>NC_053025.1:512096729-512142440 GCF_003073215.2 Triticum urartu | reverse complement strand
TAATAGATAAATTCCTCAGGTCCAGCAACTTATTTGATAATTTTATGAATTCCAGAAGTATACGTTTGATCCAGATTACTACAGACTGTTCTGTTTTTGACAGATTCTGTTTTTCATGTGTTGTTTACATATTTTGATGAATCTATGGCTAGTAAAATAGTTTATAAACCATAGAGAAGTTGGAATACAGTAGGTTTCACACCAATATAAATAAAGAATGAGTTCATTACAGTACCTTGAAGTGGTGATTTATTTTCTTATACTAACGGCGCTTACGAGTTTTCTGTTAAGTTTTGTGTTGTGAAGTTTTCAAGTTTTGGGTAAGGATTCGATGGACTATGGAATAAGGAGTGGAAAGAGCTTAAGCTTGGGGATGCCCAAGGCACCCCAAGGTAATATTCAAGGATATCCAAGAGCCTAAGCTTGGGGATGCCCCGGAAGGCATCCCCTCTTTCGTCTTCGTTCATCGGTAACTTTACTTGGAGCTATATTTTTATTTACCAAATGATATGTGTTTTGCTTGGAGCGTCAATTTATTTTGTTTTGCTTTCTGTTTGAATAAAATACCAAGATCTGAAATTCTTAAATTTTAGATAGACTTCACATAGTTGCATAATTATTCAACTACCCATTGATCTTCACTTATATCTTTCGGAGTAGTTTGTCATTTGCTCTAGTGCTTCACTTATATCTTTTTAGAGCACAGTGGTGGTTTTATTTTGTATAAATAGACGAACTCTCATGCTTCACTTAGATTATTTTGAGAGTCTTAAATAGCATGGTAATTTGCTTAAAATCCTAATATGCTAGGTATTCAAGAATAATAAAATTCTCTTATGAGTGTGTTGAATACTAAGAGAAGTTTGATACTTGATAATTGTTTTGAGATATGAAGATGGTGATATTAAAGTCATGCTATTTGAGTAGTTGTGAATTTGAGAGATACTTGTGTTGAAGTTTGTGATTCCCGTAGCATGCACATATGGTGAACTGTTATGTGATGAAGTCGGAGCATGATTTATTTATTGATTGTCTTCCTTATGAGTGGCGGTCGGGGACGAGCGATGGTTTTTTCCTACTAATCTATCCCCCTAGGAGCATGCGCGCAGTACTTTGTTTCGATAACTAATAGATTTTTGCAATAAGTATGTGAGTTCTTTATGACTAATGTTGAGTCCATGGATTATACGCACTCTCACCTTCCACCATTGCTAGCCTCTCTAGTACCGCGCAACTTTTGCCGGTACCATAAACCCACCATTTACCTTCCTCAAAACAGCCACCATACCTACCTATTATGGCATTTCCATAGCCATTCCGAGATATATTGCCATGCAACTTTCCACCATTCCTTTTATTATGACATGCTTCACCATTGTCATATTGCTTGCATGATCATGTAGTTGACATTGTATTTTTGGCAAAGCCACCGTTCATAATTCTTTCATACATGTCACTCATGAGTCATTGCACATCCCGGTACACCGCCGGAGGCATTCATATAGAGTCATATCTTGTCCTAAGTATCGAGTTGTAATTGTTGAGTTGTAAGAAAAATAAAAGTGTGATGATCATCATTATTAGAGCATTGTCCCAGTGAGGAAAGGATGATGGAGACTATGATTCCCCCACAAGTCGGGATGAGACTCCGGACGAAAAAAAGAGGCCAAAGAAGTCCAAATAAAAAAAGAGGCCATAAAAAAAGAGAAGGCCCAAATAAAAAAATAAAAAAGAGAGAGAAAAAGAGAGAAGGGGCAATGCTACTATCCTTTTACCACACTTGTGCTTCAAAGTAGCACCATGATCTTCATGATAGAGAGTCTCCTATGTTGTCACTTTCATATACTAGTGGGAATCTTTCATTATAGAACTTGGCTTGTATATTCCAATGATGGGCTTCCTCAAAATGCCCTAGGTCTTCGTGAGCAAGCAAGTTGGATGCACACCCACTAGTTTCTTTTGTTGAGCTTTCATATACTTATAGCTCTAGTGCATCCGTTGCATGGCAATCCCTACTCACTCACATTGATATCTATTGATGGGCATCTCCATAGCCCGTTGATACGACTAGTTGATGTGAGACCATCCTCCCCTTTTTTTGTCTTCTCCACAACCACCATTCTATTCCATCAATACTGCTATGTCCATGGCTCATGCCCATGTATTGCGTAAAGATTGAAAAAGTTTGAGAACATCAAAAGTATGAAACAATTTCTTGGCTTGTCATCGGGGTTGTGCATGATTTAAATATTTTGTGTGGTGAAGATGGAGCATAGCTAGACTATATGATTTTGTAGGGATAGCTTTCTTTGGCCATGTTATTTTGAGAAGACATAATTGCTTAGTTAGTATGCTTGAAGTATTATGATTTCTATGTCAATATGAACTTTTATCATGAATCTTATGGATCTGAATATTCATGCCAAAATTAAGAAGATTTACATTGAAATTATGCCAAGTAGCACTCCGCATCAAAAATTTTGTTTTTATCATTTACCTACTCGAGGACGAGCAGGAATTAAGCTTGGGGATGCTGATACATCTCCAACGTATCTATAATTTTTGATTGATCTATGCTATATTATTTACTGTTTTGAATGTTTATGGGCTTTATTATACACTTTTATATCATTTTCTGGGACTAACCTATTAACCCAGAGCCCGGTGCAAGTTTTTGTTTTTACCCTGTTTTAGGTTTCGAAGGAAAGGAAAACCAAACGGAGCCCAATTGACCTGAAACTTCACAGAACTCATTTTTGGAAGAAGAAGCCCAGAAGACTTGGAGTGCACGTCGGGGGATCTGCGGGGAGGTCACAAGGAAGGGGGGCGCGCCCTCCACCCTCGTGAGCCCCTCGTGGGCCCCCTGACGTACTTCTTCTACCTATATATCTCCATATACCTTAAAAACATCCGGGAGCACAATAGATCGGGAGTTCCACCGCCAGAAGCCTCTGTAGCCACCAAAAATCAATCTAGACTCGTTCCGGCACCTTGCCGGAGGGGGCAATCCTTCTTCGGTGGCCATCTTCATCATCCCGGTGCTCTCCATGACGAGGAGGGAGTAGTTCTCCCTCGGGGCTGAGGGTATGTACCAGTAGCTATGTGTTTGATCTCTCTCTCTCTCTCTCTCTCTCGTGTACTTGAGATGATACGATCTTTATGTATCGCGAGCTTTGCTATTATATTTGGATCCTATGATGTTTCTTCCCCCCTCTACTCTCTTGTAATGAATTGAGTTTCCCCTTTGAAGTTATCTTATCGGATTGAGTCTTTAAAGATTTGACAACACTTGATGTATGTCTTGCCGTGGATATCTGTGGTGACAATGGGATACCACGTGATTCACTTGATGTATGTTTTGGTGATCAAATTGCGGGTTCCACCCATGAACCTATGCATAGGCGTTGGCACACATTTTCGTCGTGATTCTCCGGTAGAAACTTTGGGGCACTCTTTGAGGTTCTATGTGTTGGTTGAATAGATGAATCTGAGATTGTGTGATGCATATCGTATAATCATACCCACGGATACTTGAGGTGACGTTGGAGTATCTAGGTGACATTAGGGTTTTGGTTGATTTGTGTCTTAAGGTGTTATTCTAGTACGAACTCTAGGGCTGTTTGTGACACTTATAGGAATAGCCCAACGAATTGATTGGAAAGAATAACTTTGAGGTGGTTTTGTACCCTACCATAATCTCTTCGTTCGTTCTCCGCTATTAGTAACTTTGGAGTGACTCTTTGTTGCATGTTGAGGGATAGTTATGTGATCCAATTATGTTAGTATTGTTTAGGGAACTTACACTAGCGAAAGTATAAACCCTAGGCCTTATTTCCACGCATTGCAATACCATTTACGCTCACTTTTATCATTAGTTACCTTGCTGTTTTTATAATTTTAGATTACAAATACCTTTATCTACTATCCATATACCACTTGTATCACCATCTCTTCGCTGAACTAGTGCACCTATACAATTTACCATTGTACTGGGTGTGTTGGGGACACAAGAGACTCTTTGTTATTTGGTTGCAGGGTTGCTTGAGAGAGACCATCTTCATCCTACGCCTCCTATGGATTGATAAACCTTAGGTCATCCACTTGAGGGAAATTTGCTACTGTCCTACAAACTTGTACACTTGTAGGCCCAACAATGTCTACAAGATGAATATTATGTAGTAGACATCAATCTCTTTTCTAGCGCCGTTGCCGGGGAGGTGAGTGCTTGAAGGTATATCTTTAGATCTTGCAATCGAATCTTTTAGTTTCTTGTTTTATCACTAGTTTAGTTTATAAAATAAAACTATGAAAAATGGAATTGAGTTTGTCTCATACGCTTCATATTTTTAGTATCTTTCGTGAGTATGATGGAAAGGAAAATTGTGCCGAAGTGTTAGAAGAAGAATGCATTAGAATGTTTGGCACTAAATATTTGAATGATGAGCATGATTGCAATGTTGTTAGTATGAATTCCTTGAATATCAATGATGCTTATGATATGCAAAGCCACAAGCTTGGGGAAGCTATGTTTGATGAAGATGATATTTTTTGTCCCCCAAGTTTTGATGAGCAAATTTATTATGATGAAAGCATGCCTCCTATCTATGATGATTATTGTGATGACACGTATGCTTTAAAGAATAATGATAACAATGAAACTTTTCATCTTGATTTCAATTTTCAATCCCATGATAGTTACCTTGTTGAGTTTGCTCCCACTATTATTCATGAGAAGAATTTTTCTTATGTGGAGAGTAGTAAATTTTCTATAATTAGGTTTTTCCAAAAACCCCTAAATTGAGACTTGAACTACAAGTACTTAATTAAGGGTGTGAAAAATCTTTCAAAAAGTATATTTGAAACCTATTAGGTATAGGGCTCCCATAAACCACAAAAATATAATTTTAAAAGTTATTTTCCTATTTTATTTAAAGGCTTTTTCTTAAGGGCAGAAATGATCTTTAATAGGTTAAAATTATTTTAATGTTTCAAAAATATTTGAGAAAGTTTAGGGAAGCTCAGTGGACATATATTGTCCATATATAAGAGTTTCAACACATGGTCATGTTCAAATTATTGGTCAAATCCCTCAAAACCTATTTCTGGACATTTCAAGCTTTTGAAATGTTTGCAAAAAAAATATTCTCCATTAAATACAGGAAAATTCTATAATATACAAAATGACCTACTTGAGGATCCTACAAAGTCTCATGTCATGGAGAACAATATAGCCCCACCAAACCCTCTCAAAACCATTTATGTCCTTTTTCAAGTTTGAACAACCTTGCACTGCCAAACATGTCCAAATGCTCTAAAACTTGGTGCACATGCTCAAATGGTGTAATAATGCATCTAGACCAAATGGCACAAGTTGGAGAGAAGGATACCATGATCAAAGTGTTCCAAGACCCTTTCTGTCCAGAACCAAAATTGAACAAACTCTACATTGCCAAGTGTGTCCTTGTGATCTGAATTTTTGTAGACATGTTCAAGTCCTCAAATGATGACACTACACCAAGTGGTGCATCAAGGAGAATAGATTTGCATGACTAAATCTTGGTAAAGCCATTTCTGCTGATTTCTAGGGTTTACCAAAGTTACATTGGCTACTTTACCCAAATGAACTCAATCTTGGTGGAACCTCTTATTTTCTTAGTCCATTTGACCCTGTCAAGACTCATGACAAGGGAAGTCCATTTGTTTGCCCAAACCTACATCAAACACCTTCTGATAGAAACTTAAAATGCATGTTTTGGCCATTTCAACTAATCTCCATGAGCTGAACTTCTTCCCACAACCTCTCCTAGTCCCCCTCTACCACTGGTGTGCTTCCCTGCCCGAGAGGCAATGATGAAGGGGGGAAGGGATCCACTTTTCTTCTCTGGACAACATCATTTTCACTCTCTCTCTACCCCTCCTCTCTTCTACTGGCTTCCCAAGGAATCCAATGCCATTTCCCCTTTGTTTACTCCCCCTGCAGCCACTAGACACAAAAGGACGCGTGAGTGCGCGCGGAAAAGCCGCGCATGCTCCCGACCGTTGAAACGGCGCTCCCGTCCACCTCGAGACTCCCCCCTCGTGCCAGTCGATGCACCTCAGCGTCCGCATCATGCCAACAGGTCTTCCACTTGCTCCTGCGCCCTCCTCTCGCCCCTGCGGCGCGTGCCCGAGCGCCGCCCGCATGCGCAATCGCCGCCCGCGTCCCTGGCCTGCCTTGCGCTCGCTGCTCTCTCTTTCCCTAGTCGTAGACCACGCCCAGGAAGACCCCCGACTCGAAGCCAAGACCTCCCGTGCCCTCCAGCGACGGCTACGGCCCCGCTGTGCACCTCGCCCCCTTCTATTAAGGCCACCCCCAAGCTCTCTCTCTAACCATTTGGCTCTCTCTCCCTCCCGTGCATCCCCTGGACCAACCCACTCCCCTCCTCGCGCCCTCCAACCTCTTCCATGGTTGGAGCCGAGCCGCCGACCACCGCCTAAATTCTCGTTGTCCGGGCCCCCTCCTCCCCACCTATGGGTTACTTTGCATCTCTACTGCCCCCGCGGAGCTCCCCCGCACTCCGGTTACTCCTCCCGACGGCCGGAGGCACGCGCGGGAGGTTGAAGGCGACCTGCTGCTGGGCCCCGCGCGTCAGCGACCCAGCGGGTGGGCCCGACCGTTTAAGTGGAAACGGCTTCGGCCGGATCCGCCTCCCCTGTGCGAACGCGCACCCCCGTGAAGCCGCCTTCGACATCACCACCTCTCCCCGCGTAGCCGAGCTGCTGGGCCAGCCCACGGTCTATCTGTCGCCCCGTGCGCAGGATAAGATTAAAGCCTTATTTCCTTTTTCTTTTTCCAGTCAACTTCAAAAATCCATAAATAATTCAACAGAGCTCCAAATTTGATGATTCAGATTTGCAGTAGTTCATAAATTCATGATCTATGACATGGTGCTATTTGCACATTTTTCCAGGAAACTTTTCTTCACACATATTTTGAAAAACCCTATTTTCCTATTTCTGTGAACTTTAGAAAATCACAGAGAGCTCAAAATTGATCCAAATGCCATGATTCAAATTCCTAGATGCTTCTAAGTTCATAACTTAGTTTACGAACATTTTTCTTAATACTTTCTGTACCACACAAAATAATGAGCCATTTCTTCATATTTGTCAATTTGGCAAATTCATAGGAAAATCATTTGAACTCCAAATCCAGTGAAACCAACTCCTAGATACTTCTAAAATCATGGTTTGTTAAATGGGTGCCTTTGCTCATTTTTTAAAAATATATTTCTGTACACTTCTTGCAAATCCACAAATCCCTTGATTCCATCCTATTGAAATGTTCAGGAATATCCACTGGCCCAATCCCAATGAAACCACTCTGGTTATTTTTCATATAACCAGAGATGTCCTAGAAAAGTCAAATTAATATTTTTAGAGTACTTTTATTTTCTACCTAGTTGTGTTGCTTACTATGATTGTTTCCGACATTAGTTGACGAAGTAGACAAAATACTCGGAGATGGACCAGAAGATTTGAAGACTCTGATGAACCAGGCAAGAAGCCCTTTGACCATGTTGAACCCTTTTATATCACGAGAACATTTTCACTGTTTCATCGAGTGCATGATGGTTCTTGAATGGCAACCTTGTTGGGCTTGCCTCTGTTGCATACCCGTTGATACTTGCATTGTTCATGACTCTATCCTTGTTTAGAGTTGTGTTGATGGATTATAGAAATATGCTATAGTAGTTGACTACGCAAAAGGTGTCAGGGCTATGCATGGAAAGAAACAAGTGTGGTTTGACATACTTGCAAATAGCCCTTGTGGGTGCCACTGATGCCCCTGGGAGATGATGATGAACTAGGTCACTAGTTGTTGGAGAATTAGTGTACCGAGGCTTGATAAAAGTGTTGTTTACAGAGACGGATTAGATTTAAGATTTGTCGACCGTACAAACCTTACATGCGCAACCACTCTACCCTTATATGGGAAAGGGCATTATTGATTACCTAGGCCGACACTAGCTTGGAGCCTGCATTACTAGTGTCAGGAGAGTTGTTGTTGCGCTCTCCCGGGACGAGTTCGTGCCAGGTAGGGCGTCCAAGAACATTTTTATGGGGCACGGGACACACCGTTCGTACCCCGTGCCAGTGGTATGTGACAAACATGGGAGCGAGGCTCCACAATTTTAAGTTGTGAAATGTTGGGCATGGGGGTTACTACCAATCGAGTGGACTCTATGTTAGTGTCGTCTAGGGAAAGATAGTGATCGGGTGCTTACCCCGGGTACTTGAGGTACCACGGGTCGTGGATGACACGAAAGTTCCCCGGATCTTTTGGGTAAAGTGTGCAACCTCTGCAGAGTGTAAAACTATTCGAATAGTCGTGTCCACGGTCAAGGACAGTTGGGTGGTGCTGCTTAGACTACGTCCATAAGTTTTCTGGAAAACAACACGGTTTGGTAAATCTGTTGATGTGATTCGTGAGAAAGTCACGGTGAGCTTGAGCATGAGTTGTTCATAACTCTTTCTCGATGTTGATGTCTATAACCTCCTGATACTTGTTGCAGACACATTCATGTCCTTGATAAATGATGATCATACTTGCATGAGAAAAACTAGCTTTCCGCAAAAATGCCAAATTAGCAGTAGAGCATTGCATAATTATTATGTTATCACCCTTGGGTTTCTTGCGAGTACATTCAAAGTACTCATTGGCTTGCCACTGGTTATTTTATTGGCCAAGCATGAAAGAACAGGATATGCTGAAGAATACTTCGGTGACGAACATGCGAGCTAGGACGCTTCCCAGTCAGAATGCCTGTAGGGTTAAGGCAGATGGCATGGGTCCAAGTTATCGACACAGATTTCCGCTGCGAAGTTATACTCAAGACTCGACCATAATGGTCTTAATTTATGTAAGACGGTATGTATGGATGTAAGACTCTTGTTATTCAGCTTCTGTGTGTTCAGTGAGCATTGATCTCTGGGATCACTGTACACGTGCATTAGGTGATCACGACTTATGAGTCGAGGTCCCCGTAGAGCTGGTATCAGAGCGATCCTGACTGTAGGAAGCCTTAGTTAGCATGGTCGTTAGTTAGGTCAAAACTATTTTCAAAACTATTACTAATTTTCAAAAACTATCTACATTTCTCTTCCCTTCCGAGTTTTTCAAAAACTAAGATATATTTTCCATATTGATCTCTTCCCCTTAAAAACTTTAGCAAATGGACGCTAGTACCTTTAAGCCCCTGACCATTGGATTCCCTGTAATCCTCGTGGGTAATCGAGAAGAAGACGCCTTGCCAGACATTCACCCACATCTTCTGAACACAAGATTGGCGACACCACAACAAGACGATACCAACAAAAGATACCTCGAGGAATGAGGACATCAAGACCCAGAAGATGGTGAAACCCTTGACACCACCCCAAGATTACGCAACCTTGTCTTGCGATGAACAGGTCATGAGATATGCAAGGTCATGATACACATCGCTAATAGAGCAATCATGTCCTTACCGTCGTTGTATCGGCAACCACCGGTGGATGAGAACCTCGCCATTTGGTCCGCCTCACTATAGTGAGCAGGAAAACGGTTCTCCTCACCCCCCGCTCTTGGTGTCGATATTGCCATCAACTTAACCGACATGTTGGACCTCTACTACGCCTTGTTAATGTCATTGCATAAAGGATTACCTACTTGGTACCATCGATGCCTTATAAGACAAAAAGGGATCATCATGATTAAGAAGACAACAGAAGACTGAGTCAATGCCTGCTACGAGGAGTCACCTTCACCCCATCACTTCAACAGGCGAGAAGTTGTTGAAGAATCTTCAGGCTCAACCTGGATTGTTTCATCGAACAACTACAAGAGACGTAGCAACACCTGAGGAAAACCCAGAAGACTACATGAGGCACGGAGCACGGAGCAAAGCACGACTACTGAATCCGAGAACCCCTAGGGTAGGATGAGTCGTGTACCCCCTATGCGCAGTCGAGTTCGTAAGATGGTTTGAATAGAACCATGATTGTGTGTTGCTTGTTTTTATTTGTTTGTGTTTTTGATATAGGCCGCATTCTTGCCCTAGGCAACAAGTACTTGACTATATCACCTGCCTTATTTTTTTGTTTGTGTTTGGCCCTTTCGTCACTTGTTTGTTTGCACTTGCACTATCGAACCCCCTTTAGGCATCCCCCCTCTATGTTACTTTTCCCTCTCATCTCTCTCCTCAACTAAAGACAAGCAAGACAAGATGCACCAAGGATTCCACTTCGGCAACCAACTAGCACTGAAGAACTTTTCTACAGCCTCCTCGACCAAGTGAAACCCCGTAGAGTTATGTTTAACCCTCCAGACTAGAAACCCATTCCTAGACCCTTCAAGACTTCATGAGATACCCCAGCTCGAGTCCTTAACCACGTGCTTAACCCCACAGAATTGCAAGAGAACCAGTTAAGCCTCTGTAAACCTTGCACAACACTAGGTTCATTATGGAACTATTGGACATACTGAACAAGCACATTATCATCCTAATATAGCACCAGAACTGACGATGCCATAGGGAAGACCGGTTTGAGGATATAGGAATAGAGTACAAATGACTTGATGAGTTTATATCAATGACTTTGAGGAATTATCTGAGACTCTTTGGTGGATTATAAGGCTTTCATGTTGGTAGATGAACTTGGAGGGATCATGATTATAGATTACCATAGCTTTCATTACCCCTGAGTAAATTGGATTTGGTAGGACCATCATGGTCGCAAGCTGAAATTCTTGGAAGCATAAGGATTAGACCTAGCCAAGGGACATTGATAGGAGATAGCTGACATTACGATAATAACTTGAGGGAAACATGTAGGAATTCTCGTTGAACATGATATCTGGATTTAAATAGGTGATCCTAGTGGAGTATAGATGCTGAAGTGAGTCTACATGGTTCGGAGTAAATTGGATTTAGACTGATGATCTCAATCGTGATACCATATTTCTTGGAGGACAATAAACTAGGAGAATGGATTAATTGTCGGTGTTGATTTAGGGATATATATAAGCTTGACCTTGGAGTTTACTTGACCATGATACTGGGAATTGGTGGACTAACTACAGTAAGGTATCCCTTTCAAGTATTTGGGGATTATAGGGACTTTAGAAGATTGTGTGGAATACCATAGGCATTGGATTTGTACAATTAATGGATTATGTAGTGATTGATGGAAGTTAATTGGTTGTTGGAGTTGATTCATAGGAAGGAAACAAGATTTTGGAGTGGCTTACGACGTGTTTCCTTAGGGTAGAGATACTTTATCTTAGACCTTGGGAGAATAGGATGAGCACTTGAATTGTCATGTTCAACTCAAGCTTAGCAGCTTGAATGCCCTACCCATGGATTCTTAGGGGTAGCCATACATATGCTTTTTGCGGACCATAGACATGTATAATTTTGTTAAACCTCCTCTTGGGAGTCACAAGAATATGGATCACAGGAGTGATGATTGGATTTGGCCTATACAAGATGAGCTTTCGGTGGTATAAGTGATTTGTTTAGAGGACTAGATAGAACTATTGGCATCTCAAAAACTGTGCTTAAGGACTAGATGATAAACGTTCACCCACATGCTAGAATCCTTGAAACTCTTAAGCCCTACCAAGCCACAACATGGTCGGATCATGACAATGGGTTTTGGCTCTAGGACAAGGAAACCTTGGCCAATACTCAACTCTGACAACCATCAATGCCCCATCCTACTTTGTGTACCCCATGAACGAGTCTTCATGGAGTACTTGGACAAGTTGGTTGTCACCTTTATTTGGTGACCTACTTGCCTACCCGAAGACGGAAGAAGAACCGTTCAGCTGGTTAGGGAACATCTGAAGACCGCCAGTCAAGGAGGAAGAACTATACCAACCACCATCGTCAAGAAGTGAACTTACTCGTCGAAGACCGTGTGTATCTGCAAACCACTCCTCTCGAAGGAACCAAGCATTTCCATGTGAAAAGGAAGCTCACACCAAGATTTAACAACCCCGCCGAGATTGCTACGAGACGAAAGAGAAGATAGTTGCCAGCTGGAGTTACCACCTGAGTTACCCACTATGCACAACGTTTTTACACACAACACAACCTCGGGAGTGTTTCCAACTTCCTAACTAGCCCGACCTCAACCAGGACATTGGTCACTGAGCCATCGACCCCCGATCCAACCTGACTTACGCAAGAGACCCCTTAGCAACCTGGATCAAGCAGAATGCCATACAGAAAGCCACATCATCAAGTACTTCGAGGGTCAATGGAGCACCACTCGGAAGTAGAAGAAGTATGAGGATGTGAAGACTAACCCACATCTAAGTTTTTGTATTCCTTTCCGCGCCTAGTTTGGGAATCTCGGGGACGAGATTCTTGTAAGGTGGTAGGTTTGTCACACCCTGATTTTCATGCCACAACACTTAAGCTAATCAATCATGATAAAATGTGGTCTGACAAAAACTTTTGAGTGTTTTGGTATTTGTTTGACTTGATTTTTGTGTGTTGGTTGCAAGTGCTCTAAAAATCAAATAAATCCTCCAACTCTTATACTCCTTCTCTTTGATCCAAAACCTTGCCCAATGATCATGCCATGTGTGTAGGACATAAAAATAATTTCTTTCAAAAATATTTTGGCCAAAAAGTATTATTTTCTAAATTAGGGTTTTTCCAAAAACCCCTGAATTGAGACTTGAACTACAAGTACTTAATTAAGAGAGTGAAAAATCTTTCAAAAAGTATATTTTAAACCTATTAGGTATAGGGCTCCCATAAAAAACAAAAATATAATTTTAAAAGTTATTTTCCTATTTTATTTAAAGGCTTTTTCTTAAGGCCAGAAATGGTCTTTAATAGGTTAAAATTATTTTAATGTGTCAAAAATATTTGAGAAAATTTAGGGAAGCTCAGTGGACAAATATTGTCCATATATAAGAGTTTCAACACATGGTCATGTTCAAATTATTGGTCAAATCCCTCAAGAACTATTTCTGGACATTTCAAGCTTTTGAAATGTTTACGAAGAAAATATTCTCCATTAAATACATGAAAATTCTATAATATCCAAAATGACCTACTTCAGGATCCTACAAAGTCTAATGTCATAGAGAACAATATAGCCCCACCAAACCCTCTCAAAACCATTTATGTCCTTTTTCAAGTTTGAACAACCTTGCACTGCCAAACATGTCCCAATGCTCTCAAACTTCATGCACATGCTCAAATGGTGTAATAATGCATCTAGACCAAATGGCACAAGTTGGAGAGAAGGATACCATGATCAAAGTGTTCCAAGACCCTTTCTGTCCAGAACCAAAATTGAACAACTCTACATTGCCAAGTGTGTCCTTGTGATCTGAATTTTTGTGGACATGTTGAAGTCCTCAAATGATGACACTACACCAAGTGGTGCATGAAGAAGAATAGATTTGCATGACTAAATCTTGGTAAAGCCATTTCTGCTGATTTCTATGGTTTACCAAAGTTACATTGGCTACTTTGCCCAAATGAACTCAATCTTGGTGGAACCTCTTATTTTCTCAGTCCATTCGCCCCTGTCAAGCCTCATGACAAGGGAAGTCCATTTGCTTGCCCAAACCTACATCAAACACCTTCTGGCAGAAACTTAAAATGCATGTTTTGGCCATTTCCACTAATCTCCATGAGCTGAACTTCTTCCCACAACCTCTCCTAGTCCCCCTCTACCTCTGGTGTGCTTCCCTGCCCGAGAGGCAATGATGAAGGGGGGTAGGGATCCACTTTTCTTCTCTGGACAACAGCATTTTCACTCTCTCTCTCTACCCCTCCTCTCTTCTACTGGCTCCCCAAGGCATCCAATGCCATTTCCACTTTGTTTACTCCCCCTGCAGCCACTAGACACAAGAGGGCGCGTGAGTGCGCCCGGAAAAGCCGCGCATGCCGGCCAAAGACGTGCTCTGGAGCACGCTGTCGTGCTCCCAACCATTGACATAGCGCTCCCGTCCACCTCGAGCCTCCCCCTCGTGCCAACCGATGCGCCTCGGCGTCTGCATCACGCCAGCAGGTCTCCCACTTGCTCCTGCGCCCTCCTCTCGCCCCTACGGCGCGTGCCTGAGCGCCGCCCGCATCCGCCAATCGCCGCCCACGTCCCTGGCCCACCTTGCGCTCGCTCCTCTCTCCCTCTCTCTTTCCCTAGTCGTATACCACGCCCAGGAAGACCCCCGACTCGAAACCAAGCCCTCCAGTGCCCTCCAGCGAAGGCTACGGCCTCGCTGGCGCAGGGCCCCGCTGTGCACCTCGCCCCCTTCTATTTAAGGCCACCCCCGAGCCCCCTCTCTACTCCTTTGGCTCTCTCTCCCTCCCGTGCATCCCCTCAACCAACCCAATCCCCTCCTCGCGCCCTCCAACCTCATCCATGGCCTGAGCCGAGCCGCCGACCACTGCCTAAAGTCTCATCGTCCGGGCCCCCTCCTCCCCACATATGGGTTACTTTGCATCTCTCCTGCCCCCGCGGAGCTCCCCCGCACTCCGGTTACTCCTCCCAACGGCCGGAGCGCCGTGCCCACCATCGCCGTCGGCCATGTCCGCCACGGACGGTGCTCTCCTTGACCAGGTCCTCCCCAGCATGCGTGTGACCAGTGGCTGGAAGCACCTCTCTACGCTGGTCACGCCGTTGGGAAAAAGGTCGCGGGGGGCGCTCTGTAGCCCCGGCAATCACCGACGGGAGCCGGTCCTCCCCATGGCCGGAGCGCGTGCGGGAGGTTGAAGACGGCCTGCTGCTGGGCCCCGCGCGTCAGCAACCCAGCGGGCGGGCCCGACCGTTTAAGGGGAAACGGCTTCGGTCGGATCTGCCTCCCCTGCGTGAAGGCGCACCCCCGTGAAGCCGCCTTCGACATCACCACCTCTGTCCGCGCAGCCGAGCCGCTGGGCCGGCCCACGGTCTATCTGTCGCCCCGTGCAGGATAAGGTTAAAGCCTTATTTCCCTTTTCTTTTTCCAATCAACTTCAAAAATCCATAAATAATTCAACAGAGCTCCAAATTTGATGATTCAAATTTCTAGTAGTTCATAAATTCATGATCTATCACATGGTGATGTTTGCACATTTTTCCAGGAAACTTTTCTTCACACATATTTCGAAAAACCCTATTTTCTAATTTTTGTGATGAACTTTAGAAAATCACAGAGAGCTAAAAATTGATCCAAATGCCATGATTCAAATTCCTAGATGCTTCTAAGTTCATAACTTAGTTTACGAACATTTTTGTTAATACTTTCTGTACCACACAAAATAATGAGCCATTTCTTCATATTTGTCAATTTTGCAAATTCATAGGAAAATCATTTGAACTCCTAATCCAGTGAAACCAACTCTAAAATCATGGTTTGTTAAATGGGTGCCTTTGCTCATTTTTCAAAAATATATTTCTGTACACTTCTTGCAAATCCACAAATCCCTTGATGCCATCATATTGAAATGTTTAGGAATATACACTGACCCAATCCCAACGAAACCACTCTGGTTATTTTTCATATAACAAGAGATGTCCTAGAAAAGTCAAATTGATATTTTTAGAGCACTTTTATTTTCTGCCTTGTTGTGTTGCTTACTATGATTGTTTCCGGCATTAGTTGACGAAGTAGACGAAATACTCGGAGATGGACCAGAAGATTTGAAGACTCTGATGAACCAGACAAGCAGCCCTTTGACCATGTTGAACTCTTTTATATCACGAGAACATTTTCACTGTTTCATCGAGTGCATGATGGTTCTTGAATGGCAACCTTGCTGGGCTTGCCTCTGTTGCATACCCGTTGATACTTGCATTGTCCATGACTCTATCCTTGTTTAGAGTTGTGTTGATGGATTATAGAAATATGCTATAGTAGTTGACTACGCAAAAGGTGTCAGGGCTATGCATGGAAAGAGACAAGTGTGGTTTGACATACTTGCAAACAGCCCTATTGGGTGCCACTGATACCCCCGGGAGATGACGATGAACTAGGTCACTACTTATTGGAGAAGTAGTGTACCGAGGCTTGATAAAAGTGTTGTTTACAGAGACGGAATTAGATTTAAGATTTGTCGACCGTCCCAACCTTACATGCGCAACCACTCTACCCTTATATGGGAAAGGGCATTATTGATTACCTAGGCCGACACTAGCTTGGAGCCTGCATTACTAGTGTCAGGAGAGTTGTTGTTGCGCTCTCCCGGGACGAGTTCGTGCCAGGTAGGGCGTCCAAGAACATTTTTATGGGGCACGGGACACACCGTTCGTACCCCGTGCCAGTGGTATGTGACAAACATGGGAGCGAGGCTCCACAATTTTAAGTTGTGAAATGTTGGGCATGGGGGTTACTACCAATCGAGTGGACTCTATGTTAGTGTCGTCTAGGGAAAGATAGTGATCGGGTGCTTACCCCGGGTACTTGAGGTACCACGGGTCGTGGATGACACGAAAGTTCCCCGGATCTTTTGGGTAAAGTGTGCAACCTCTGCAGAGTGTAAAACTATTCGAATTGATACTTGTTGCAGACACATTCATGTCCTTGATAAATGATGATCATACTTGCATGAGAAAAACTAGTACATTCAAAGTACTCATTGGCTTGCCACTGGTTATTTTATTGGCCAAGCATGAAAGAACAGGATATGCTGAAGAATACTTCGGTGACGAACATGCGAGCTAGGACGCTTCCCAGTCAGAATGCCTGTAGGGTTAAGGCAGATGGCATGGGTCCAAGTTATCGACACAGATTTCCGCTGCGAAGTTATACTCAAGACTCGACCATAATGGTCTTAATTTATGTAAGACGGTATGTATGGATGTAAGACTCTTGTTATTCAGCTTCTGTGTGTTCAGTGAGCATTGATCTCTGGGATCACTGTACACGTGCATTAGGTGATCACGACTTATGAGTCGGGGTCCCCAATATTTGAATGTTAAGGCTATATGTTGCATTTTCGATCCATTGATTCAGCTTGAATATATGTCTTTCAAGATGCTAACGGATGTCAACCTCTTCAGGATGGCTCCTCCAACGTGTCAGAATCCGGAACCTCCGCCACCACCTCCACCTCCGGAGGCATGGCAAGCTGTCATGGACGCCACCAACGCCAACACGCAGATGCTTTTGCAACTCTTGCAAGAGCGCAACCAAGGAAATCAAGGCCAAGGCAACAATCAAGCTCAGTTTGGTACCCTCAACCAATTCCTCGCAAACCAGCCGAAGTCCTTCAGTAACTGTGTCGAGGCCACAGACGCTGACGATTGGCTCATGGATATCTGCAAACATTTTGAGTGCTGCAACGTCAGGCCTGAGGGCTTTGTCAAGTTTGCTTTGTTCCAACTCAAAGACCAAGCTGCTGTGTGGTATCAACAATACAAAGATTCCAGAGGAGGTCGTGTGATTACCTGGGATTATTTCCGCAGGGACTTCAAAGCTCGCCACATTCCTCAAAGTGTTGATGAGAGTAAGCGCGAGGAGTTCCACAATCTGAAGCAAGGCAACATGTCTGTTTACAAATACAACATCCTGTTTTAGAGGCTTGCTCGCTTCGCCAAACAAGACGTCCCTGATGAGAAGAGCATGATTTATCAATTCAGAGGTGGCCTCAGAGAAGATCTGCAATTAGCTCTTATGCTTTTTGAGCCAACAAAGTATGATGAATTCTACAACATGGCACTAAAGCAAGAAGCTGCTCAGCTCAAGTGTGATGCTTCTAAGAAGAGAGTCAGGGATGCAACTCCATCATCTTCTTCAACTCAAGTGGCAGCTAAGCAGCAAAAGTTCTGGTTGCCTCCTCCTCTTCCGTTCCGTCAGCCTTATCAGCAGAAGAGTAAAGGTGGCAATGGATCTTCCCACCCACCCAACCCAAGCTATCAGAGCAAAGCTCCATCTTATGCTCCAAGGTCAAATGCTCCATATCACCATCCGCTCTCAGAGGTTACGTGCAACAAGTGTCAGCAGAAAGGGCACTATGCGAACAAATTCTTCAACCAAAGGCGCCTTTCGCCTCCTCCTCCTGTGAGATCTACGTGTCAAGCATAATCCCAAGCATGTCAAGGTTAACATGATGAACACAGCTCAGGCAGAGGACTCTTCAGAAGTGATCATGAGTAACCTTCTAGTTAACTCTATTCCTGCCAAAGTTCTCTTTGATACTGGTGCATTGCATTGTTTCATTTCAAAATCTTTTGCATCAAAGTATGAGTGTGATTATCAATAATTGCCTAGAACTTTATCTATTGTGTCCCCGGGCAAGCAAATGTCAGCTAATATCTGCGTCCCGGATGTTTCTATCGTGATGGGCGACTACAAATTTCTGGCTTCTCCAATTGTTCTGGGTGACTCGGATATTGATCTAATTCTCGGCATGGACTGGCTTTCTAAGCACATGGCTCAGCTTGATTGTGCTGCCAGGCAGATTCAATTGACACACTCGTCTGAGGATGTGATCATCTTTGCCGCTCGTGATGATACCATTCGACTGTTTTCTCTCAATGAGAAGGGCAAGTTGAATGCCATCTCTCAGATTCCAGTCGTTTGTGAATATCAAGATGTCTTTCCAGAAGAGCTTCTAGGAATGCCTCCTCACCGGCCAGTTGAATTCATCATCGATCTTGAGCCTGGCACGGAACCTATTTGCAAATGTCCTTACAAGAATGGACCAAAAGAGTTGAAGGAGCTGAAGAAACAACTCTATGTACAAGAGCACATGGGTCTGATCCGACCGAGTTCTTCTCCATGGGGTTGTGGTGTTCTTTTTGTCAAGAAGAAGGATGGCACGGACCGACTTTGTGTTGACTACCGCCCATTGAACAAGAAGGCCATAAAGAACAAGTACCCACTTCCCAACATCAATGAGCTATTCGAACAACTCAAAGGTGCTCAAGTATTCTCCAAGCTTGACCTCTGCATGGACTATCATCAGATTCGCATTCGTGAACAAGATATCCCCAAGACAACATTCAGAACAAGCTATGGTTCCTATGAATACACTGTCATGTCTTTCAGCCTTGTCAATGCTCCTCCAATGTTCTCTCGCATGATGAACTTCATCTTCAACCCTTACACAAATGATTTCGTCTTGGTGTATCTCGATGACATCTTGGTCTTTTCCAAGAACAAGGAGGATCATGCCAAGCACTTGAGATTGGTGCTGGACAAACTCAAAGAACATCAGTTCTATGCGAAGTTTTCAAAGTGCGAGTTTTGGCTCGATGAGGTTCTCTACCTTTGGCATATCATCTCCTCCAAGGGCATTGCTGTTAATCCTAAGAAGGTGTGTGCAATTTTGAATTGGGAACCGCCTCAGAATGTGAAGCAGCTCCGCAACTTTCTTGGGCTTGCAAGCTATTGTCGAAGATTCGTTGAGAATTTCTCTAAGATTGCAAAGCCTCTTTCCAACCTCCTCCAGAAGCATGTGAAGTATGTCTGGACGCCTGAATGTGACATTGCTTTCAACACCCTCAAAGAGAAGTTAGTCACAGCTCCAGCTATGACTCCTCCTGATGAATCCAAACCATTCGAAGTTTTCTGTGATGCCTCCCTGCAAGGTCTCGGTGCTGTGTTAATGCAAGTGAAGAAAGTTGTGGTCTATACCTCTCGCCAGTTGAAGCCCAACGAAATAAACTACCCCACTCATGACCTCGAGTTGGCGGCAGTTGTCCATGCTCTTTTAACATGGAGAAATCTCTCGTTGGGAAGGAAAGTGGACATCTTCACCGATCATAAGAGCCTCAAGTACATCTTCACTCAACCCAGCCTCAACCTCAGGCAGACTCGTTGGGTCGAGATGATTCAAGAGTATAATCAGAGTATTGAATACAATCCAGGCAAGGCCAATGTCATTGCTGACGCTTTGACCAGAAAGGCTTACTGCAACAGTTTGATTCTCAAGCCCTTCCAACCGGATCTTTGTGAAGCTTTCAGCAAACTTAATCTCCAAGTTGTTCCTCAAGGATTTATTGCCAACCTCCAAGTCTCTCCTACTTTGGAAGATCATATTCGTAAGGCTCAACTTCTTGATGCAATGGTGAAGAAGGTGAAGAATTGGATTGCCAAGAGCCAACCCAAGTACAAGTGCTCTCGCCTTGATGACAAAGATACTCTTTTCTTCGAGGATCTAATTGTGGTTCCTAAGGGTGATCTACGTAAAGTCATTATGAATGAGGCTCACAATTCACTCCTATCTATTCATCCTAGAAGTACAAAGATGTACCATGACCTCAAGCAGTCGTATTGGTGGACTCGAATGAAGCAAGAAATTGCTCAGTTCGTGAATGAATGTGATGTCTGCAGAAGAGTGAAAGTAGAACACCAACGGCCAGCTGGTCTCCTTCAACCTCTTGCCATTCCAGAATGGAAGTTTGACCACATTGAGATGGACTTCGTGACTGGATTTCCCTAGCCCAAGCGTGGAAATGATGCTATATTTTTTGTCATGGACAAGCTTACTAAAGTGGCTCATTTTATCCTATCAAAGAATCTATCACAGCAGCTCAGTTGGCAGAACTATTTACCTCCAGGATTGTCTCCTTACATGGCATTCCGCAGTTGATATCTTGAGATCGTGGAAGCATTTTTACTTCTAAGTTCTGGGATTCCTTCCAGAAGGCCATGGGCACCAACATTCGCTTCAGCACAACCTTCCATCCTCAAACTAGTGGACAAGTCGAGCGAGTAAATCAAATTCTTGAAGATATGCTCAGGGCTTGTGTCATTTCCTTCGGTATGACGTGGGAATATTGTCTTCCATATGCCGAGTTCTCCTACAACAACAGTTTCCAAGCAAGTTCGGGCAAGGCCCCATTCAAGATTCTCTATGACAAAAAGTGTTGTACTCCTCTTAATTGGTCAGAGACTGGTGAACGCCAACTTCTTGGCAATGACTTAATCACAGAGGCTGAAGAAATGTGCAAAGTCATCCGTGAAATTCTCAAAGCCACGCAATCGCGCCAGAAGAGTTACTATGATGACTTGGCTTTCGAGATAGGAGACCATGTCAACCTCCGCGTTTCTCCAGTGAAAGGCACTCGTCGCTTCGGTATCAAAGGGAAGCTTGCCCCTAGATACGTGGGTCCTTTCAAGATCATTGGCAAAAGAGGCGACCTCGCCTATCAACTTAAGCTTCCATCCAACTTTGCAATGTGCACGACGTGTTTCACGTGTCATAGCTTTGCAAGTGCTTCAAGACACCTGAGCGCACCATCAATTTCGAAGATATTGATCTCCAAGAAGACATACCTTATCATGAGCATCCCGTTGCTATTCTTGAAGAAACTGAGCGCAAGACTCACAACAAGTCTATCAAATTCATGAAAGTGAAGTGGTCACACCATTCCGACCGAGAAGCCACCTGGGAACGCGAGGACCACCTCCATTCCGAATATCCGGAGTTCTTTTAGTCCTAGATCTCGAGACGAGATCCTTTCGTAGTGGTGGAGTGTTGTAATGCCCTGAATGTAATTTGCCATATTTGTACTCCAACTCTTGCCATTTTCGGCTCTAAGTTATGAGTTTCGTGGTTGGGTTCTTGTCTTTGTTTTGCATTTTGCTCATGTCATGCATATCATATCATGTCATCTGTGCATCACATTTGCATACGTGTTCGTCTCATGCATCCGAGCATTTTCCCCGTTGTCCGTTTTGCAATCCTGCACTCCTACGACCCCGCCAGCGCCTCCTTTTGTCTTTTTTCGTGAGCGGGTGTTAAACGTTCTCGGATTAGACCGAGACTTGCGAAGCGGCCTTGGTACACCACCGGTAGACCGCCTGTCAAGTTTCGTGCCATTTGGAGTCCGTTTGATACACCAACGGTTAACCGAGGAACCGTAAAGGCCTCATGTGTGTTGCAGCCCAACACCCCCCCAAAGTGGCCCAATAACCCATCCAAAACCCCTCTGATGGAGTCCTGGATTAGGGGGTGTCCGGATGGCCAGACTATACCTTCGGCCGGACTCCTGGACTATGAAGATACAAGATTGAAGACTTCGTCCCGTGTCCGGAAGGGACTTTCCTTGGCGTGGAAGGCAAGCTTGGCGATACGGATATGTAGATCTCCTACCATTGTAACCGACTCTGTGTAACCCTAGCCCTCTCCGGTGTCTATATAAACCAAAGAGTTTTAGTCTGTAGGACGAAAAAACAATCATACCATAGGCTAGCTTCTAGAGTTTAGCCTCTCTGATCTCGTGGTAGATCTACTCTTGTACTACCCATATCATCAATATTAATCAAGCAGGACGTTGGGTTTTACCTCCATCGAGAGGGCCCGAACCTGGGTAAAACATCGTGTCCCCTGCCTCCTGTTACCATCCGACCTAGACGCACAGTTCGGGACCCCCTACCCGAGATCCGCCGGTTTTGACACCGACATTGGTGCTTTCATTAAGAGTTCCTCTGTGTCGTCGCTTTTAGGCCCGATGGCTTCTCCGATCATCAACAGCGATGTGATCCAGGGTGAGACTTTTCTCCCCGGACAGATCTTCGTATTCGGCGGCTTTGCACTGTGGGCCAATTCGCTTGGTCATCTGGAGCAGATCGAAAGCTACGCCCCTGGCCATCAGGTCAAATTTGGAAGTTTAAACTACACGGCCGACATCCGCGGAGACCTGATCTTCGACGGATTCGAGCCACAGCCGAGCATGCCGCACTGTCATGATGGGCATGATTTAGCTCTGCCGCCGAACAGTGCCCTGGAGGCCGCACCTGTGTCCGCTCCGACCCCTGGCTCGGAGCCGATCACACCAACCGAGGATGGGTGGTTAGACACCGCCTCGAGGGCTGTAATTTCTACGACGATCGAGCCGAACACCAACCCTGTTCTCTGCGATGCCCGTGACTCCAAGGAGCCGGACTCCTCTCCAGACTCCGAGCCCTCCGCACCCCGATCGATCGAACCCGATTGGGCGCCGATCATGGAGTTCACCGCCGCGGACATCTTTCAGCACTCGCCCTTCGGCGATATTCTGAAGTCACTAAAGTCTCTCTCTCTTTGTCAGGAGAAGTCATCAAGGTTGGGATGCAGATGATGAAGAAATTCAAAGCCCACCCACCACCCACTTCGTAGCCACTGTCGATGATTTAATCGACATGCTCAACTTCGACTCCGAAGACATCGACGGTATGGACGCCGATGCAAGAGACGATCAAGAACCAGCACCTATAGGGCACTAGAAAGCCACCTCGTCGTATGATATATACAAGGTGGACACCCCAAAAGAAGGCAATGGCGATGGAACGGTGGAGGATGACCCCTCCAAGAAGCAGCCTAAGTGCCGGCGTCAGCAGCGCCGCTCTAAATCCCGCCAAAACAAAAACAGTGATTCCGGCACGGGGGATAATAACACCCCGGACAGTGCCGAAGACAACCACCTCCAGCAAGATTCAGCACAGGAGGATAGAGATGCCAGCCCTCATGAGAGAGCGGCAGACAGAGAGGTCGAGGACGGTAATTACATGCCTCCCTCCGAAGACGAGGCAAGCCTCGACGACAACGAATTTGTCGTGTCGGAGGATCCCGTCGAACAAGATCGTTTCAAACGCAGGCTTATGGCCACGGCGAGCAGCCTCAAGAAAAAACAGTAACAACTTAGAGCTGATCAAGATTTGCTAGCCGACAGATGGACTGAAGTCCTTGCGGTCGAAGAGTATGAACTCGAACGCCCCTCCAAGAGCTACCCAAAGCGTAGGTTGCTACCCCAATTAGAGGAGGAAGCACTTAAACCTACATCACCAGTGCATGATGCGGCCGACCGGCCACCCCGTGGCCGCGACAGAGAGGCCTCTCGGCCCTCCACTCATGTCGCACCCCGGTGCCGCTCCAAAAATACCAAGGCATGGGAAAACGCGCTAGACCTGCGAGACATATTGGAGGACAAGGCAAGGCAAACAAGAACGATCTACGGATCACGTGGGCGCCCCACGGTACGAGACGGTACTCGTCACGCCGGATATAGTAAATCCAGCCGGGCCGAACATAGTAGACAAAGCTCGTTTGAGCTACGTCGTGATATAGCCCAGTACAGAGTCGCCGCACACCCACTATGCTTCACAGATGAAGTAATGGATCATCAAATCCCCCAGGGTTTCAAACCCGTGAACATCGAATCATATGATGGCACAACAGATCCTGCGGTATGGATCGAGGACTATCTCCTTCATATCCACATGGCCCGTGGTGATGACTTACACGCCATCAAATACCTCCCACTCAAGCTTAAAGGACCAGATCGGCATTGGCTTAACAGCTTGCCAGCAGAATCAATTGGTTGTTGGGAGGACCTAGAAGCCGCATTCCTCGACAATTTCTAGGGCACTTATGTGCGACCACCAGACGCCGATGACCTAAGCCACATAATTCAGCAGCCAGAGGAAGCAGCCAGACAATTCTGGACACGGGTCCAAACCAAGAAAAATCAAATCGTCGACTGTTCGGACGCATAGGCCCTAGCAGCCTTCAAGCATAACACCCGCGACGAGTGGCTTGCACGGCACCTAGGCCAGGAAAAGCCGAAATCTATGGCAGCCCTCATGACACTTATGACCCGCTTTTGCGCGGGAGAAGACAGCTGGCTAGCTCGCAGCAATAACATGACCAAGAGACCTGGTAATTCGATCAAGGACAGCAGTGGCAGGTTGCGTCGCAACAAGCAAAAGCGCCGCATTAACGGCGACAATGCTGAGGATACGGCAGTTAATGCCGGATTCAGAGGCTCTAAACCTGGTCAGCGGAAAAAGCCATTCAAAAGAAATACTCCGGGCCCGTCCAGTTTGGACCGAATACTCGACCGCTCATGCCAGATACATGGCACCCCCGAAAAACCAGCCAATCACACCAACAGGGATTGTTGGGTGTTCAAGCAGGCATGCAAGTTAAATGCCAAAAGCAGAGACAAGGGGCTGCATAGCGATAACGAGGAGGAGCCCCGGCCGCCGAACAATAGTGGATAGAAAGGTTTTCCCCCACAAGTGCGAACGGTGAACATGATATACGCAACCCATGTCCCCAAGAGGGAGCGGAAGCATGTGCTAAGGGACGTATACGCGATGGAGCCAGTCGCCCCAAAGTTCAACCCATGGTCTTCCTGCCCAATCACTTTTGATCGAAGGGACCACCCCACTAGCATCCGTCATGGCGGATTCGTCGCATTGGTTCTAGACCCAATTATTGACGGATTTAACCTCACTAGAGTCCTTATGGACGGCGGCAGTGGCCTGAACCTTAGGATACAGTGCGGAAAATGGGCATCCATCCCTCGTGGATTAAACCCACCAGAACGACCTTTAAAGGCGTCATACCAGGTGTAGAAGCCAACTGTACAGGCTTAGTTACATTTGAAGTGGTCTTCGGATCTCCGGATAATTTTCGAAGCAAGGAGTTAATCTTCGACATAGTCCCGTTCCGCAGTGGCTATCACGCACTGCTCAGGCGAACCACATTTGCCAAGTTCAATGCGGTGCCGCACTACGCATACCTCAAGCTCAAGATGCCAGGCCCTCGAGGCGTCATCACGGTCAATGGAAACACCGAATGCTCTCTCCGAACGGAGGAGCATACGGCGGCTATCGCAGCGGAAGTACAAAGCAGCCTCTCAAAGCAATTCTCTAGTCCGGCCATTAAACGTCCGGACACCATCAAGCGCGCCCGGAGTAACCTACAACAAGACCGCCTGGCACATTTCGAGCAAGCGTAGCAATGTGGCCCCAACCCCAGCCCTTGCGAACTTGCGAAACTAGTGCCGTGCGTACATAACTACGCTCTAGAAATACCATGGGCACAGGGGGAGGAGCACCATCACGGCAAGCCCGAAATGCGGCTTAAACCGCACTAGGGGTTGCCGATTTCTTAAATTTTCTCTTATTTTCAGGACTCCATTCTTCGGAAGGCTTGTCCGGTAGTACAATTGCCGCACAAATGATACAAACAGGGAAGCAGAAAGCTACGCCGCACTACGGAACTCTAAGGTGGTCTCTATAACGAGCAGTATACCTGTTTCACATAACATTCCGCAGCTCGCCCGTGGAAAGGACATATTTGATAGTCCCATCTTTTGCTTATCGCACTATTTGTATCGTTTTGCTTTGATCGCAGCTTTTTTAAATAAACAATGCATAGCTTACATCTATTACCGCATTACCTCTTTTTTACGAATATATTTTCATTAATGACATGTTCCACCCGTACACTTTGGTACGGCCAATACGCCAGGGGCTTAAGTACCCCACAACATGGTGTGAGAAGTCCGAACACTTTTACAAGTGCGGCACCCCGAACTTATAGCATTATATGCATCGGCTCCGAATCATGTCTTGGGTCAATAGTTGGGTTTGCCCGGCTCCTATGTTTTGATACCTTATGTTCCCTTATATCGGCTAAGGTAGCACTAGGAGAACTACTGCGATTGTGCCCCAGTTGAGCTGGGCTAAGCACCTCAGTAGAGAAAGCTAAAACTGACCGTCATGATGAGGCGAGAGCTGGTCGCTGTTCGAGAGGTTTTCGAGTCCCTAAACACTTATGCCGCTTAGAGCGAGGAGTCGGCTTTGTCCGGCCTAGGCATGGATAGCGCCCCAAACTTAGTCTTCCGAACACTAGGGGCTTCGCTGAAATTTAAAATTATAGTCCGATTGCCTTGTTCGTTGTGTTGAGCCCCTCCCTTGAAGGACCCAAGAATGGGAAAAAGAGCGCTCATGTTTATCCCGAACACCCCAGCACTCGTGGCATGGGGGCAGAAGCCGACGACTCACCATCTCTCAAATTTGATAAACGGCCGCACAGAAGGTAATATTTCAAATTCAAAAGCGTTGCTTAGCGCATATGAATAAGTTTTCAGTGTACAGGATCACAAATGCAAGTTTACTCAAAAATTACATGTTTGGAGCATTCATCCGCTATAAGGCGGGCACCCTTCAGGACGCCCTCATAATACGCTTCTGGGACGCGATGCTCCTTGCCCGGCGGCGGCCCGTCCTTCACCAGCTTCTCCGCATCCATCTTGCCCCAGTGCACCTTAGCACGGGCAAGCGCCCTATGGGCACCTTCGATGCAAACGGAGCGCTTGATTACTTCAAGCCGTGGACAAGCATCCACCAGCCGGCTCACGAGCCCGAAGTAGCTCCCAGGCAGAGCCTCTCCAGGCCACAACCGAACTATGAGGCCCTTTACGGCCTGTTCGGCAACCTTGTGGAGCTCGACCATCTGCTTCAGCTGGTCGCTCAAAGGCACCAGGTGTCCGGCCTCAGCATACTGAGACTAGAACACCTTCTCCATCGAGCTTCCCACCTCTACTCGGTAGTAGGCAGCGGCATCAGACGCACTACGGGGCAAATCTGCGAATGTTCCTGGAGAGCTCCGGACTCGGGTAAGTAACAAATAATTCACTTTCACGTGCTTGCTTTGCATAATAAATGCCTTACCCGCTGCTATCTTCTTCATCGCGTAAATTTCTTTGAGGGCTTTCTGGGCTTTGGCCTTGGCAGACATCGCGCTTTTGAGGGCTGCCGCAAGCTCGGACGCTTGCATCTTTGAGTCAAGCTCCAAACTCTCATGTTTTTTCACGAGAGCCTGGAGCTCTTTCTGCACCTCCTCCACCCGCGCCTCCTGCTTCTCTCTCTCCGTGCGCTCCGCGGCCGCCCTGTTTTCAGCCTTGGACAGCGCTTGCTTAAGGGTTGCCACCTCGGCCGTGGCCCCTATAATAACACATTGATCCTGTCATTTTTTGCAACCACATCTTCTCTATATAATTGCGCAAGGTATTACTTACCTTCCTTCTCCTCGAGTTGCATCTTTGCATGGCTGAGCTCGTTCTCAGACCGCACGAGGTTCTGCTTCAGCGTATCCACCTCCGCAGTCAGTGCGGCGGAGGCCAGCAGCGAAGCCTGCATACGCATATTGACTTGATTATGTTAGACTCCTGTGATTATTAGATCCTCTATTCGGCTTTTCTTTCTGAACGCCGAACAGAGCATCAGGAGCTACTGTCTATGCGGTAATATTTTTACATATTCTTTACCTACCTCAAAGCATGTTAGAAGGCTGGCACAGGCTTTAGTCAGTCCGCTCTTGACGGACTGAACCTTATGGATCACCGCACTCATAATAGTGCGGTGCTCCTCGTCGATGGAGGCGCCGTTAAGTGTCTCCAGCAAATTGTCCGGTGCCTCCGGTTGGACGGAGGTCACCGGCTCGGTAGGCTTGCTCCTCTTGGAAGGAGGCTGCCTACCGGAGTCCGGAACCGTTGAAGGTTCCGATGCGGTGTCCGGCTCAAGGCCGGACTTGGAGCCCTTGGGGGTTCTATCCCCTTTACGCCAGGAGTCCGGGAGGTTGCCTCGCGGCGCCTCTAGGACCACCTCCTCCTGGCTTGGAACATGTTGGGACGCCACCTCGGCGCCGTCCGTAGGGTGGGGGGAGGAAGCCGTCGGAAGCGAATTCACATCCGACGAGTCCAGGGAGCCGCTCGACGACTCGTCGAGCCCGGCCTTGGGCGGACTACACAATCATGTTCAACGTAAGGAAAAGTTGTGCAATGGGGGAATACTATGAATCACTCTGGTATCCGGATACTTACGATTTCGCCAGGGGCTTGGCCCTGTGCGGCCACTCCTATTCGCCGTCGTCGACATTGCTGGAGTAGTCCGGAGGAGGGGTCTTCCCCCTCTTGGACCCTTCGGCCTCCCCGGTTGGGGCGGCCTTCCGTTTCTTCCCTCCCCCCGCTGGGGGGGGAGAGGTCTCTTCTTCCTCCTCCTCGTCTTCAGGGGAGGAGCACGCCTTGGAGTCGTCGGATGGTGAATCCGACACCTCCTGGCGCCGGGCACTCTTTCAAGTGCCCGTGGCCTTCTTCTTGGCCTTCTTCTCCGGCACCACGTAAGGTTCCGGAACCAGCAGCTTCGCCAAGCGAGCGTCCGCTGGGCCTTCGGGCAAAGGAGCCGGACAGTTGATCTGTCCGGACGTCTCCTGCCAATCCTGTCAAAGTTAAGGGAACTTAGATCCCGCATGGATTCAAACTATGAAAAACTAATACCCTGTAAAAGGTGAAAACAGCTTACCACACGAGCGTGACGCTGCGTGCTGAATCCGCGATCCTCGGTAGCGGATGCGGGGGCCTCGGCGCCCTTGAAAAGCACCTTCCAGGCATCTTCGTACGTCGTGTCGAAGAGCCTACTCAGAGTTTGGTGCCGCATGTTTGGAGTCCGGTCAGCTCTCCTTTTTTACCCCACGACGGGCCCGTCTCTTTCCAGGAGGCGAGCCGCGTATGGGGTCCGGATCAGAACTCGGGGGCTGTGACCCATTCAGGATCGCGCGGCTCGGTGATGTAAAACCACCCCGATTGCCACCCCTTTAGGGACTCCACGAAGGAGCCCTCGAACCATAGGACGTTGGGCATCTTGCCCACCATGGCGCCTCCGCACTCCCCTTGGGTGACGTGCACCACCTTCGGCTTGACATTGAAAGTCTTGAGCCATAGGCCGAAATGGGGGCGGATGCGGAAGAAAGCCTCGCACACGACGATAAACGCCGAGATGTTGAGGACAAAATTCGGGGCCAGATCATGGAAATCCAGGCCATAGTAGAACATGAGCCCCCGGACAAATGGGTGGAGAGGGAAGCCCAGTCCATGGAGGAAATGGGGGAGGAACACCACCCTCTCATGGGGCCTAGGGGTGGGGATGATCTGCCCCTATTCGGGAAGCCGGTGCGCAATGTCGTTAGACAAGTATCCGGCCTTCCTCAGTCTTTTGCTGTGTCCATCCGTGATGGAGGAGACCATCCACTTGCCTCCCGCTCCGGACATGATTGGAGAAGGTTGAGGTGGGGTGTGCGGACTTGGGCACTGGAGCTCGAGTGCGCGGAAATGGATAGGCGAAGGAGGAAGAAGGCGTGGATGAAAAGGTGGATCCTTATCCCCTTATATGGGTAGACGCGACTATGCGTCCCCACCAGCCTGGTAAAACTCGCTTATCTCCCAAGCGCCGTAGTCAATGGCGTGGTTGGGTTACCCACACCCGTATTGATGAGAATCCCGGAATAAGGGGACACGATCTCTGCTTTAACAAGACGTGCCAAGGAAGCCACCTCTCTAAACGCGCCGATGTGGGACAATAAAACGATTCAAATAAAGACTTGGCCGTGGTGTGATGTCACGCTACGGAATATGTCAGCAGATTAGATTTGTGTAAATATTATTCTCTCTATGGCAATATGTGGAAACTTATTTTGCAGAGTTGGACACTACCTTTGTGTTCAAAAACTTCTATGAAGTACTTGGAGGAGGAACCCGCCTTGCAATGCCGAAGACAATCTGCGCGCCGGACTCGTCGTCATTGAAGCCTGGTTCACGGGCTACTGAGGGAGTCCTAGATTAGGGGGTGTCCGGATGGCCGGACTATACCTTCGGCCGGACTCCTGGACTATGAAGATACAAGATTGAAGACTTCGTCCCATGTCCGGAAGGGACTTTCCTTGGCGTGAAAGGCAAGCTTGGCAATACGGATATGTAGATCTCCTACCATTGTAACCGACTCTGTGTAACCCTAGCCCTCTCTGGTGTTTATATAAACCGGAGAGTTTTAGTCCGTAGGATGAAAAAACAATCATACCATAGGCTAGCTTCTAGGGTTTAGCCTCTCTGATCTCATGGTAGATCTACTCTTGTACTACCCATATCATCAATATTAATCAAGCAGGACATAGGGTTTTACCTCCATCGAGAGGGCCCGAATCTGGGTAAAACATCGTGTCCCCGGCCTCTTGTTACCATCCGACCTAGATGCACAGTTCGGGACCCCCTACCCGAGATCTGCCGGTTTTGACACCGACACCCTCCATTCTCTCGGCCGTTCGATCACGATCGCGCGGCCGAAAACCGCACCTCATTTGGACTCTCCTAGCTCCCTCTACCTATATATATATGTGATCCCCTCCTTTTCTCGCGCAGTCCAAACCCTATAATTCCCCTCCGCACCGACGGACACGTCCGGGCGACGCCGAACGAATCACGCCCCCGCCCGCGGCCAACCGCGTGACGCCACGTGGCAGCGACACCCCCGCGCCGTCGGCCTGCCAGGCCCGCGGCCGGCCCACGGAGCCCGGCTCCGCCCGCGCGCCACGCCGCCCATCCTCCGCCCGGCTCGCGCCTGCCTCGTCGGACCACCGCGGCGCCCGCCGCGCTCGACGCCGGCCGCACCTCGTCGCCCGACGCCGCCACATCCCCATGGCCCCGCCGCCGCTCGTCGTCTCGGCGCTGGCTGGCCACCGCCTGGATCCGGTCAGGACTGACCCGGCCCCGCCGTCCCCGACCCCGCCGACGCCTCCCCAAGCTTCTCCGGCCGCTTCCCTCGTCAACTCCGGTGATCCTCATAAACCACGCCGCCCGGATCTGGATCTGAAAAAAAACTAGGGTTGACCTCTCATTTTCCTCTAAGTCTTTTTCTGCAGTATTTTGAGCCCCTGTTCATCGCATCATAACTCTGTCATCATAGCTCCGTTTCTTGCGCATAATATATCAAATTGTTCATCTGGATGTGCTCTTAATTTTTTTTCCATTGTGACCTGCTTGTTTGAGTCCATCTTGATGCCCAAATTGTTGATGCAAGAGTGCTATAAAATGTTAGTTCCTATTACTTAGCAGATCTTGAGCATTTGTCATTTTTGCCATGATTATTGTGTGCTGCATATGGGCATGAACTCTACATGTGTTTTGGGCTATGCCATGCCATCTTTATAGGGGTGTATGCCATGTATTTTTGTGATCAATGTGGTGACTATCACAAGCATGCAAAGTAGCTCTCGTGATATTGCTAATTTCAGAGACTTAGAATTTCACTAAGTCTTTGCTCTACTGTTATTTTTATGCTGTGTATTCATGTTGCTACAGAGAGATCCATGCTTCTTCTGAGTATGTTCACTAAGGATAATTTGGACATATGGTTCTGATCTATCCATCCATTCCCCTGTTTGCATTTATGGAGTGCCCTAGCATGACTAAATCTTGCTCTACTTTTCCAATAAAATGTTCCTGGCAGATTGTTTACGTGTTAATCAATTTTGCCAAGGTTGGTGTAGTTGATCCATGCATGCTATGAGATTGTTCTTGCCATGTTTAGCTTCTTGATCATGTCTTCTTGCTGGGTGTATGCTTAGTTTGTCATTAAATGCCTTGTGTTGAGTGAATGAAGCTCGCAAACATGCCTTCATAATTCTGTTTATGCCATGTCCAGTTTTCTGCTAAGTCTGAATCTGTAATGAAACTTGCTATGTTTACATGGGTGCCATCATATCTTCTGATCGTTTTTGGCTTATGGTCAGTAAGGGACTTTCGTTATATGCTTTGAGTAGATTCATGCCATGCCTTTGTTTGCTATGTTCTGTTCCTGTAGCATGTTGTTATCTTGCTCTAAACATTGCTTCCTCATGTTAATTTCTGGCATGTTAGTATTTTCACTAAGTCTGTGAAGCTGATATCGTTTGCACTTTTGCCATGCTTGTTTGAACCTGATCTTGTGTGTTTTATCCGTAGCTCAGTGTTCATATTCTGTCAAGCATCTTGAGTAGATCACTGTCATGTGCTTTGTTGCTATGTTGGAGTGTAGTACCTTAGTTTCTTGTTGCATTCTAGATGGCATCGTGTTGTTAATCACATAATTGTGCCATTCTTGTTTTGCTTGCTATTTGCAAACCGTGCATCTGATTCAGGTGATCTATATATCGATTTCGACTGAAATCAACTCATCTTTCCAGCGGTGCACTTGGTTTGCCAAGTTGAGGCCTGGTTCGATCTTTTCCTTCCGGAGCATGCATATGCATTGCAGATCACATCCCGCATATCATGTCATGTTTTGCATCATGTTGCTTGCGCATTGCACCGTGGTTGACTTTTCTTCCTTTGCTTGTGTTCTTGCTTTGGGTAGAGCCGGCAGACGATTACGTGATCGAGGAACCTTTTGAGTACGCTTACAAGGATCAGGCTTTCGTCAACTCGGAGAACTTTGCAGGCAAGATGACCATACCCTTGAAATCACTTCTATCTTTGCATGCTTGTTGCTCGCTCTATTGCTGTGCCGCGATACCTACCACTTGCTATATCATGCCTCCCATATTGCCATGCCAAGCCTCTAACACACCTTGTCCTAGCAAACTGTTGTTTGGCTATGTTACCGCTTTGCTCAGCCCCTCTTATAGCGTTGCTACTTGCAGGTGAAGATGGAGTTTGTTACTTGTTGGAACATGTTTATTGTTGGGATATCATTATTATATCTTGTTTACTTTAATGCATCTATATACTTGGTAAAGGGTGGAAGGCTCGGCCTTATGCCTAGTGTTTTGTTCCACTCTTGCCACCCTAGTTTCCGTCATACCGGTGTTATGTTCCTTGATTTTGCGTTCCTTATGCGGTTGGGTTATAATGGGAACCCCTTGACAGTTCGCATTGAATAAAACTCCTCCAGCAAGGCCCAACCTTGGTTTTACCATTTGCCACCTAAGGCTTTTTCCCTTGGGTTTCGCGGACTCAAGGCTCATTTTTATTTTAAACCCCCGGGCCAGTGCTCCTCTGAGTGTTGGTCCAAACTAGAGTCCTTTGCAGCGCCTCCTCGAGGAAACTCGAGGTTTGGTTTTAGTTGTACGGAGCGCTCATCCGGTGTGCCCTGAGAACGAGATACGTGCGACTCCTATAGGGATTTTTCGGCACATCAGGCGGCTTTGCTGGTCTTGTTTTACCATTGTCGAAATGTCTTGTAACCGGGATTCCGAGTCTAATCTGGTCTTCCTGGGAGAAGGAATATCCTTCATTGACCATGAGAGCTTGTGATGGCTAAGTTGGTACACCCCTGTAGGGTTTTGAACTTTCGAAAGTCGTGCCCGTGGTTATGGAAAGATGGGAATTTGTTAATGACTGGTTGTAGAGAACATGAAACTCAACTTAATTAAAATGAATCAACAGCGTGTGTAGCCGTGATGGTCTCTTTTCGGCGGAGTCCGGGAAGAGAACACGATCTCGTGTTATGCTTGAACGTAAGTAGTTTAAGGAACACTTCTTGATCTTTATAGCTTCTCGACCGTGTTTTGCTTCTCTTCTTGCTCTCATTTGTGTATGTTAGAGACCATATATGCTAGTGCTTGCTGCAGCTCCTCCTCACTACCCCTTCCTACCCATTAGCTTAAATAGTCTTGATCGCGAGGGTGTGAGATTGCTGAGTCCCCGTGACTCACAGATTACTTCCAAAACCATATGCAGGTGACGATGATGCCAGTGCAGGGGACGCTACCGAACTCAAGTGGGAGTTCAACGAGCATTCAGGACGTTACTATGTTTCCATTCCGGACGATCAGTAGTGGAGCCCAGTTGGGGCGATCAGGGATCTATTACATTAGGGGTTGTCTTTATTTATGTTGGCACCGTCGTCGGACCTTGATTGTATTCTGGATGATGTAATGCTATATTTATGTATTGTGTGAAGTGGCGATTGTAAGCAAACTCTTTATCTCTTTCTTATTCAGTACATGGGATGTGTAAAGATTACCCATCTTGCGACATGCCTACTATGTGGTTAAGCCTCTAAGTCATGCTCCGACACGTGGGAGATATAGCCGCATCGTGGGTGTTACATAAATGACCCAAGTTCTTCATTTATCCTCCCGGTTGTGACGTCTGGATAATTAAGCTACAGTAATTCCCTCCTAATGATGCCACGTTATCATTGTTACTGTTTATAAACTCGTGTCACTTAGAAGCCCAGTTCAAATTTTAAATTTAAGTCAAACAAATAAAGTTTTCAAATGTCAAAACAAAAATGTTGGTTCGGTGGAAAATATTCACTAGCTAATTATCATGTGGCAACCAACATCATTTGGCTCTCCCTTTAATCCCTAAGAAAATATAAGTGGCCCAATGACATATTAATTGTCTTATTCGATTTCCAAAAAAATGCTTGAACAATTCCTTTGGCTCTGAAACTTTCTATGCAACCCTACAATGTTGAGCCTGAATTATGTGTTAGTTTAACATTCAACTAAATTCAGTTGGCCACTCAAATATATGCAAATCAGTAGTTAAACTAAATACAGAAAAAAGAAGAAAAAATAAGCAATATAAAAGGGCTACCCCTCACTGCCATGGGCCTTAGGCACAGTGGCAGGTCCAGCAGCCCAGCCCACTTCCCCCCTCGCGATCGTCTTCCCCTGTTCGACCGACCGAGGTGCTCGCCCCCGCCGGACCGCCTCGACGACGACTCCCCGGAGGGGATAAGGTGCCCACCCGCGCCTCCTTGGACTCCTCCCATCCTCCTCTACCACTCCACTCACTCTCCATTCCTCTCTCCCTCTTGCTCCGCCTCCCCTCCTCCAGATCCCCCTTCTCCCGAGTGTGTCCATGGCCATGCCGCCGGAGTAGCTGCGGCCACCAGCCATTCCTCATCGCGGCAAGACATCCAGGAGCTTCACCGTCGTCGTCTCCTTTGACTACATCCATCAGTTCGAGCCGGGGCTTCGTCAAGCTTCGGGATGAGCCTTCTCCCCGTCGGACACCGTCGCCATCTCGCCACTGTCCGACAAGCTCCGGTCCACCTCCCGCCTCCCCGACCTCACCTACGTGCTCGCAGTAAGAACCTCGTTCGACCCCCCCCATTCTCCCCTTCGATTCATGGTCGTAGGACCACGCCCCCCCCCGGCCCCCCCCCCCCCCCCCCCCCCCCCCCCCCCCCCCCCCCCCCCCCCCCCCCCCCCCCGGGCCCCCCCCCCCCCCCCCCGCTCGCGCCCCACGCCCTGCGCCCCGCGTATGCCCCTGCCCTGCTCCCGCGCATTCTGGCCGCCCTAGCCACGCCCGATATTCTCCCCTTGTAGACCGAAAGCGGAAGCATTAGCACAATGCGGTTGATTGTAGTCGTACGTCTTCACGATCCGACCGATCAAGTACCGAACGCACAGCACCTCCGAGTTCTGCACACGTTCAACTCGTGAAGTCCCTCGAACTCCGATCTAGCCAAGCTTTGAGGGAGAGTTCCGTCAGCACGATGGCGTGGTGACGATGATGATGCTCTACCGACGCAGGGCTTCGCCTAAGCACCGCTACGATATGACCGAGGTGGATTATGGTGGAGAGGGGCACCGCACACGGCTAAGAGATCAAGAGATCAATTGTTGTGTCTTTGGGGTGCCCCCTTCCCCCGTATATAAAGGAGTGGAGGAGGGGGAGGGACGGCCCTTTCTATGGTGCGCCCTAGGGGAGTCCTACTCCCACCGGGAGTAGGATTCCCCCTTTCCTAGTAGAACTAGGAGCCCTTCCAAGTAGTAGGACTATGAGGGAAGGAAAGGGAAGGGAAAAGGAGAAGGAAGGAAGGGGGCGCCCCCCTCCCTAGTCCAATTCGGACCAGCCCATGGGGAGGGGTGCAGCCACACTTTGAGGCCTTTCTCTCCTTTCCCCTATGGCCCATTAAGGCCCAATACGAGTTCCCGTAACTCTTACGGTACTCCCGAAAATACCCGAATCACTCGGAACCTTTCCGATGTCCGAATATAGTCGTCCAATATATCGATCTTTACGCCTCGACCATTTCGAGACTCCTCGTCATGTCCCCGATCTCATCCGGGACTCCGAACTCCTTTGGTACATCAAAAAACATAAACTCATAATATAACCGTCATCGAACTTTAAGCGTGCGGACCCTACGGGTTCGAGAACTATGTAGACATGACCGAGACATGTCTCCGGTCAATAACCAATAGAGGAACCTGGATGCTCATATTGGCTCCCACATATTCTACGAAGATCTTTATCGGTCAAACCGCATAACAACATATGTTGTTCCCTTTTTCATCGGTATGTTATTTGCCCGAGATTCGATCGTCGGTATCTCAATACCTAGTTCAATCTCGTTACCGGCAGGTCTCTTTACTCGTTCCGTAATACATCAACCCGCAACTAACTCATTAGTTGCAATGCTTGAGATACCTCTCCGACAATCAGAGTGACAAATCCTAATCTCGAAATACGCCAACCCAACAAGTACCTTCGAAGACACCTGTAGCGCACCTTTATAATCACCCAGTTACATTGTGATGTTTGGTAGCACACTAAGTGTTCCTCCGGTAAACGGGAGTTGCATAATCTCATAGTCATAGGAACATGTATAAGTCATGAAGAAAGCAATAGCAACAAACTAAACGATCAAGTGCTAAGCTAACGAAATGGGTCAAGTCAATCACATCATTCTCCTAATGATGTGATCCCATTAATCAAATGACAACTCATGTCTATGGTTAGGAAACATAACCATCTTTGATCAACGAGCTAGTCAAGTAGAGGCATACTAGTGACACTTTGTTTGTCTATGTATTCACACATGTATTATGTTTCCGGTTAATACAATTCTAGCATGAATAATAAACATTTATCATGATATAAGGAAATAAATAATAACTTTATTATTGCCTCTAGGGCATATTTCCTTCAGTCTCCCACTTGCACTAGAGTCAATAATCTAGTTCACATCGCCATGTGATTTAACATCAATAGTTCACATTACCATGTGATTAACACCTATAGTTCACATCATCATGTGACCAACACCCAAAGGGTTTACTACAGTCAATAATCTAGTTCACATCGCTATGTGATTAATACCCAAAGAGTACTAAGGTGTGATCATGTTTTGCTTGTGTGGGAAGTTTAGTCAACGGGTCTGCCACATTCAAATCCATATGTATTTTGCAAATTTCTATGTCAACAATGCTCTGCACGGAGCTACTCTAGCTAATTGATCCCACTTTCAATATATATACAGATTGAGACTTTGAGTCATCTGGATCAGTGTCAAAACTTGCATCGACGTAACCCTTTACAACAAACCTTTTGTCACCTCCATAACCGAGAAACATATCCTTATTCCACTAAGGATAATTTTGACCAATGTCCAGTGATCTACTCCTAGATCACTATTGTACTCCCTTACCAAACACAGGGCAAGGTATACAATAGGTCTGGTACACGGCATGGCATACTTTATAGAACCTATGGCAGAGGCATAGGGAATGACTTTCATTCTCTCTCTATCTTCTGCCGTGGTCGGGTTTTGAGTCTTACTCAACTTCACACCTTGTAACAAAGGCAAGAACTCCTTCTTTGACTGTTCCATTTTGAACTACTTCAAAATCTTGTCAAGGTATGTACTCATTGAAAAACTTATTAAGCGTCTTGATCTATCTCTATAGATCTTGATGCTCAATATGTAAGCAGCTTCATCGAGGTGTTTCTTTGAAAAACTCCTTTCAAACATTCCTTTATGCTTTGCAGAATAATTCTACATTATCTCCGATCAACAATATGTCATTCACATATGCTTATCAGAAATGTTGTAGTGCTCCCACTCACTTTCTTGTAAATACAGGCTTCACCGCAAGTCTGTATAAAACTATATGCTTTGATCAACTTATCAAAGCGTATATTCCAACTCCGAGATGCTTGCACCAGTCCATAGATGGATTGCTGGAGCTTGCATATTTTGTTAGTACCTTTAGGATTGACAAAACCTTCTGGTTGCATCATATATGACTCTTCTTTAATAAATCTATTAAGGAATGCAGTTTTTTATCCATTTGCCAGATTTCATAAAATGCGGCAATTTCTAACATGATTCGGATAGACTTAAGCATAGATACGAGTGGGAAACTCTCATCGTAGTCAACACCTTGAACTTGTCGAAAACCTTTTTGCGACAATTCTAGCTATGTAGATAGTAACACTAGTATCAGTGTTCGTCTTCCTCTTGAAGATCCATTTAATCTCAATGGCTCGTCGATCAATGGGCAAGTCAATCAAAGTCCATACTTTGTTCTCATACATGGATCTCATCTCAGATTTCATGGCCTCAAGCCATTTTGCGGAATCTGGGCTCATCATCGCCTCCTCATAGTTCGTAGGCTCATCATGGTCAAGTAACATGACATCCAGAACAGGATTATCGTACCACTCTGGTGCGGATCTCACTCTGGTTTACCTACAAGGTTTCGGTAGTAACTTGATCTGAAGTTACATGATCTTCATCATTAGCTTCCTCACTAATTGGTGTAGTAGTCACAGGAACAGATTTCTGTGATGAACAACTTTCCAATAAGGGAACAGGTACATTTACCTCATCAAGTTCTACTTTCCTCCCACTCACTTCTTTCGAGAGAAACTCCTTCTCTAGAAAGGATCCATTCTTAGCAATGAATATCTTGCCTTCGGATCTATGATAGAAGGTGTACCCAACATTTTCTTTTGGGTATCCTATGAAGACGCACTTCTCCGATTTGGGTTTGAGCTTATCAGGTTGAAACTTTTTCACATAAGCATTGCAACCTCAAACTTTAAGAAATGACAGCTTAGGTTTCTTGCCAAACCATAGTACATACGGTGTTGTATCAACGGATTTAGATGGTGCCCTATTTAATGTGAATGCAGCTGTCTCTAATGCATAACCCCAAAACTATAGTGATTAATCGGTAAGAAACATCATAGATTGCACTATATCCAATAATAGTACGGTTATGACGTTCGGACACACCATTATGCTGTGGTGTTCCAGGTGGCATGATTTTGTGAAACTATTCCACATTGTTTTAATTGAAGACCAAACTCGTAACTCAAATATTTGTCTCCGCGATCAGATCGTAGAAACTTTATTTTCTTGTCACGATGATTTTCCACTTCACTCTGAAGTTCTTTGAACTTTTCAAATGTTTCAGACTTATGTTTCATCAAGTAGATATACCCATATTTGATCAAATCATCTGTGAAGGTCAGAAAATAATGATACCCGCCGCGAGCCTCAACACTCATCGGACTGCATACATCAGTATGTATTATTTCCAATATGTCAGTTGCTCGCTCCATTGTTCCGGAGAACGGAGTCTTAGTCATCTTGCCCATGAGGCATGGTTCGCAAGCATCAAAATGATTCATAATCAAGTGATTCCGAAAGCCCATCAGCATGGAGTTTCTTCATGCGCTTTACACCAATATGACCTAAACGGCAGTGCCACAAATAAGTTGCACTATCATTATTAACTTTGCATCTTTTGGCATCAATATTATGAATATGTGTATCACTACGATCGAGATCCAACGAACCATTTTCATTGGGTGTATGACCATAGAAGGTTTTATTCATGTAAATAGAACAACAATTATTCTCTAACTTAAATGAATAACCGTTTTGCAATAAACATGATCAAATCATATTCATGCTCAACGCAAAACCAAATGACACTTATTTAGGTTCAACACTAATCCCGAAAGTATAGGGAGTGTGCGATGATGATCATATCAATCTTGGAACCACTTCCAACACACATCGTCACTTCACCCTTAACTAGTCTCTGTTCATTCTGCAACTCCCGTTTCGAGTTACTACTCTTAGCAACTGAACCAGTATCAAATACCGAGGGGTTGCTACGAACACTAGTAAAATACACATCAATAATCTGTATATCAAATATACCTTTGTTCACTTTGCCATCCTTCTTATCCGCCAAATACTTGGGGCAGTTCCGCTTCCAGTGACTAGTCCCTTTGCAGTAGAAGCACTTAGTCTCAGGCTTAGGACCAAACTTGGGCTTCTTCACTTGAGTAGCAACTTGCTTGCCGTTCTTCTTGAAGTTCCCTTTCTTTCCCTTTGCCCTTTTCTTGAAACTAGTGGTCTTGTTAATCATCAACACTTGATGCTCTGTCTTGATTTCTACCTTCATCGATTTCATCATCATGAAAAGCTCGGGAATCATTTTCATCATCCCTTGCATACTATAGTTCATCACGATGTTCTACTAACTTGGTGATGGTGACTAGAGAATTCTGTCAATCACTATTTTATCTGGAAGATTAACTCCCACTTGATTCAAGCGATTGTAGTACCCAGACAATCTGAACACATGCTCACTGCTTGAGCTATTCTCCTCCATCTTTTAGCTATAGAACTTGTTGGAGACTTCATATCTCTCAACTCGGGTATTTGCTTGAAATATTAACTTCAACTCCTGGAACATCCATATGATCCATGACGTTCAAAGCGTCTTTGAAGTCCCGATTCTAAGCTATTAAGCATGGTGCACTAAACTATCAAGTAGTCATCATATTGAGCTAGCCAAATGTTCATGATGTCTGCATCTGCTCCTGCAATAGGTCTGTCACCTAGCGGTGCATTAAGGACATAATTCTTCTGTGCAGCAATGAGGATAAATCTCAGATCACGGATCCAATCCGCATCATTGCTACTAACATCTTTCAACTTAGTTTTCTCTAGGAACATATCAAAAATAAAACAGGGGAGCTCAATGCGAGCTATTGATCTACAACATAGATATGCTAATACTACCAGGACTAAGTTCATGATAAATTTAAGTTCAATTAATCATATTACTTAAGAACTCCCACTTAGAAAGACATCCCTCTAATCTTCTAAGTGATCACGTGATCCAAATCAACTAAATCATAACCGATCATCATGTGAAATGGAGTAGTTTTCACTGGTGAACATCACTATGTTGATCATATCTACTATATGATTCATGCTCGACCTTTCGGTCTCAGTGTTCCGAGGCCATATCTGCATATGCTAGGCTCGTCAAGTTTAACCCGAGTATTCTGCGTGTGCAAAACTGGCTTGCACCCATTGTAGATGGACGTAGAGCTTATCACACCCGATCATCATGTGGTGTCTGGGCACGACGAACTTTGGCAACGGTGCATACTCAGGGAGAACACTTTTATCTTGAAATTTAGTGAGAGATCATCTTATAATGCTACTGTCAACCAAAGCAAGATAAGATGCATAAAAGATAAACATCACATGCAATCAAAATATGTGACATGATATGGCCATCATCATCTTGTGCCTTTGATCTCCATCTCCAAAACATCGTCATGATTTCCATCGTCACCGACATGACACCATGATCTCCATCATCTTGATCTATATAAATGTGTCGTCACATGGTCGTCTTGCCAATTATTGCTCTTGCAACTATTGCTATCGCTTAGCGATAAAGTAAAGCAATTATTTGGCGCTTGCATCTTATGCAATAAAGAGACAACCATAAGGCTTCTGCCAGTTGCCGATAACTTCAACAAAACATGATCATCTTATACAACAACTTATATCTCATCATGTCTTGACCATATCACATCACAACATGCCCTGCAAAAACAAGTTAGACGTCCTCTACTTTGTTGTTGCAAGTTTTTACGTGGCTGCTACGGGCTTAGCAAGAACCATTCTTACCTACGCATCAAAACCACAACGATAGTTTGTCAAGTTGGTGTTGTTTTAATGTTCGCAAGGACCGGGCGTAGCTACACTCGGTTCAACTAAAGTTGGAGAAACAAACACCCGCTAGTCACCTGTGTGCGTAGCACGACGGTAAAACCAGTCTCGCGTAAGCGTACGCGTAATGTCGGTCCGGGCCGCTTCATCCAACAATACCGCCGAACCAAAGTGTGACATGCTAGTAAGCAGTATGACTTATATCGCCCACAACTCACTTGTGTTCTACTCGTGCATATTACATCAACGCATAAAACCTGGCTCGGATGCCACTGTTGGGTAACGTAGTAATTTCAAAAAATTTCCTACGCACACGCAAGATCATGGTGATGCATAGCAACGAGAGGGGAGAGTGTTGTCCACATACCCTTGTAGACCGAAAGCGGAAGCGTTAGCACAACGCGGTTGATGTAGTCGTACGTCTTCACGATCCGACCGATCAAGTACCGAACGCACGGCACCTCCGAGTTCTGCACACGTTCAACTCGATGACGTCCCTCGAACTCCGATCCAGCCGAGCTTTGAGGGAGAGTTTCGTCAGCACGACGCCGTGGTGACGATGATGATGTTCTACCGACGCAGGGCTTCGCCTAAGCACCACTACGATATGACTGAGGTGGATTATGGTGGAGAGGGGCACCGCACACGGCAAAGAGATCAAGAGATCAATTGTTGTGTCTTTGGGGTGCCCCCTGCCCCTGTATATAAAGGAGTGCAGGAGGGGGAGGGCCGGCCCTCTCTATGGCGTGCCCTAGGGGAGTCCTACTCCCACCGGGAGTAGGATTCCCCCTTTCCTAGTAGAACTAGGAGCCCTTCCAAGTAGTAGGAGTATGAGGGAAGGAAAGGGAAGGGAAAAGGAGAAGGAAGGAAGGGGGCGCCCCCCTCCCTAGTCCAATTCGGACTAGCCCATGGGGAGGGGTGCGGCCACACTTTGAGGCATTTCTCTCCTTTCCCGTATGGCCCATTAAGGCCCAATACGAATTCCCGTAACTCCCCGGTACTCCCAAAAATACCCGAATCACTCGGAACCTTTCCGTTGTCCGAATATAGTCGTCCAATATATCAATCTTTACGTCTCGACCATTTAGAGACTCCTCGTCATGTCCCTGATCTCATCTGGGACTCCGAACTCCTTCGGTACATCAAAACACATAAACTCATAATATAACCGTCATCGAACTTTAAGCGTGCGGACCCTACGGGTTCGAGAACTATGTAGACATGACCAAGACACGTCTCCGGTCAAAAACCAATAGCGGAACCTGGATGCTCATATTGACTCCCACATATTCTACGAAGATCTTTATCGGTCAAACCGCATAACAACATACATTGTTCCCTTTGTCATCGGTATGTTACTTGCCCGAGATTCGTTCGTCGGTATCTCAATACATAGTTCAATCTCGTTACCGGCAGGTCTCTTTACTCATTCCGTAATACATCAACCCACAGCTAACTCATTATTTGCAATGCTTGCAAGGCTTAAGTGATGTGCATTACCGAGTGGGCCCAGAGATACCTCTCCGACAATCGGAGTGACAAATCCTAATCTCGAAATACACCAACCCAACAAGTACCTTCGGAGACACCTGTAGCGCACCTTTATAATCACCCAGTTACGTTGTGACGTTTGGTAGCACACAAAGTGTTCCTCCGGTAAACGGGAGTTGCATAATCTCATAGTCATAGGAACATGTATAAGTCATGAAGAAAGCAATAACAACAAACTAAATGATCAAGTGCTAAGCTAACGGAATGGGTCAAGTCAATCACATCATTCTTCTAATGATGTGATCCCGTTAATCAAATGACAACTCGTGCCTATGGTTAGGAAACATAACCATCTTTGATCAACGAGCTAGTCAAGTAGAGGCATACTAGTGACACTTTGTTTGTCTATGTATTCACACATGTATTATGTTTCCGGTTAATACAATTCTAGCATGAATAATAAAAAATTATCATGATATAAGGAAATAAATAATAAATTTATTATTGCCTCTAGGGCATATTTCCTTCAGCGCCCGCCGGCGTGCCCCCCGTAGCTGCACCACCCGCACGTGCCACAGCCGGTGCCTGGCCGAGCCCGCCACGCTGCCGACCGGCGCAGCTTCCTACTGCACCACTGCACATCGCCGGCGCCCCGCGCTATGCGTGCGTGCGTGCAAGCAAATCCCCTCCTAGGGCCGGCCTAATTAGATTAGGGATTTAATTAGCCTAATGTGCCACTAACAGTAGACTCCACCTAGCTAATTAGATTAACTCAAAATCTGTTTACAACTCTCAATCAATGACAAATGGGTCCCGCTGGACCCAGTTGACCAGTCAATGCTGACTCGGTTTGTAACTGCCAATGACATGTGGCCCCCCGTGACCTTGTTGACTAGTCAAACTGGACTAGTTGACTGCTGACTCAGCACCCTCATGTCCCCACCTGTCTTACTCTGAGGCTAGCTGCTGCCAAATATAAAATTATTTCATTTTGTTTTCGAATTAAATAAATTCCAATGTTTTCATGATATGTTTAAAACTTTCAAAATTCGTAGAAAATAAACCGTAACTCGGATGAAAAAGTTCTATACATGAAAGTTGCTCAGAACGACAAGACGAATCGGAATACGCTCTCCGTTCATCTGTCACATGCCCCTAGCATAGCAAGCATTGAACCTTTCCCCTCCAGTTCATCTGTCCGAAAATGCAAACTTCGGGAAAACTTTCTCGGATGTTACCCCCCTTCGACGGTAGCGTGTAGTGCCGCGTTAGAACACCGCTAACACCGCTTTTGTTTTGTGATGCATAGTATTGCACTTGTTTGCTCTGTATTTACTGTTTCTTCCCCCTCTTCTTTCCGGTAGACCCCAAGACCACTGCTAAGGCCCCAGTAACCAACTACGTCATCGACGACCCGTCCTTCTCGTCTGAGCAACCAGGCATGCAAACCCACCTTGAGCAATCCGATATCGCCCATTTCTTTCCCTCTCATGCATGCATTAGAACTGCTACTGCTTTATGTCTAATCCTACTCTGATGCATAGCCTGTTTTTGTTACCTGCTTTCATACCTTACCTGCTTATCCTAAACTTCTTAGTATAGGTTGGTTAGAGATCCATTAGTGACCCCCACCTTGTCCCAGTTGCCTCGCTTTATGTTCGATGACTCGATCAACGTGATCGACGTCCAAGCCCCGACACCGCACATCACCCCCCCTAGTTGTACGACTATGCAGAGTTACCATCGAGTGCCGAGGGTGGAACCTCTTACATCACTCCTGATGAGATCTCCATAGTGCAGCTATACGATCGAGGTCATCGAGGGTGATTTCCTACTTAACCACTTCCGTTACGGTTCTGTCGTGCAACCCATCGAACGTGAACCTCGGTGGTGGATCCTCTTACGTTCACCTTGATGACAAAATC
>NC_053025.1:512066830-512095602 GCF_003073215.2 Triticum urartu | reverse complement strand
AATTGTGTTTCAGGATGGGTTCCTGTTTAAAGAATACTTCATCTATTTCCCTTCTTTCATTCATAAACATATCATTTTCATGGTCTAGCAAATATTGTTCTAAAGGATCACTAGGAGGCACGGCAATAGAAGCAAGACCAATAATTTCATCTTTACTAGGCAATTCCTCTTCACGGTGTTGTCTACGAAATTTAGAGAAATTAAATTCATGAGACATATCACCTAAACCAATAGTAACAACATCCTTTTCGCAATCTATCTTAGCATTAACTGTGTTCAAGAAGGGTCTACCAAATATAATGGGACAAAAGCTATCTTGTGGGGAACCAAGAACAAGAAAATCAGCAGGATATTTAGTTTTCCCACACAAGACTTCAACATCTCTAACAATTCCCATTGGTGAAATAGTATCTCTATTGGCAAGTTTAATTGTGACATCAATATCTTCTAACTCAACAGGTGCAATATCATGCATAATTTCTCTATATAGGCAATAGGTATTGCACTAGCACTGGCACCCATATCACATAAGCCATGATAACAATGATCTCCTATTTTAACAGAAATAACAGGCATGCCTACCACAGGTCTAGGTTTATCTTTAGCACAAGGTTTAGCAATTCTAGCAGTTTCATCACAGAAATAAATAACATGCCCATCAATATTATCAGACAAGAGATCTTTAACAATAGCAATATTAGGTTCAACTTTAACTTTGCTCAGGAGGTGTATAAGTTCTAATATTGCTTTTACGAACCACAGTTGAAGCTTTAGCATGATCTTTTATCCTAATAGGAAAAGGTGGTTTCTCAACATAAGCAGTAGGAACAATAGGATCATTATAAGTGACAGTCTTTTCTTCAACTTTAATAGGTGCAGCTACTTTTACTTCTATGGGAGGATGATATTTAAACCACTTCTCCCTAGGGAGATCAACATGAGTAGCAAAAGATTCACAGAAAGAAGCTACTATCTCAGAGTCAAGTCCATATTTAGTGCTAAATTTACGGAAAACATCGGTATCCATAAAAGATTTAACACAATCAAACTTAGGTGTCATACCTGACTCCTTACCTTCGTCGAGGTCCCAATCTTCAGAGTTGCGTTTAATTCTTTCCAATAAATCCCATTTGAATTCAATAGTCTTCATCATAAAAGAGCCAGCACAAGAAGTATCGAGCATGGTGTGATTGTTATCAGAAAGCCGAGCATATAAATTTTGAATAATTTTCTCTTGAGAGCTCATGATTGGGGCATGAATATAACATTGATTTAAGCCTCCCCCAAGCTTGAGCGATGCTTTCTCCTTCGCGAGGCCAAAAATTATATATATAATTGCGATCACGATGAACAAGATGCATAGGATAAAACTTCTGATGAAATTCCAATTTCAATCGTTTGTAGTTCCATATCCCATATCATCACATAGCCTATACCATGTCAATGCATCTCCCTTCAAAGATAAAGGGAGACCTTCTTCTTAATAACATCCTCGGGCACACCTACTGTTGGGGAACGTTGCAGAAAACAAAATTTTCCTACGGTTTCACCAAGATCCATCTATGAGTTCATCTAGCAACGAGTGATCGGATGCATCTACATACCTTTGTAGATCGCAGCGGAAGCGTTCAAAGAACGGGGATGAGGTAGTCAAACACGACGTGATCCAAATCACCGGAGATCCTAGCACCGAACGGACGGCACCTCCGCATTCAACACACGTACGGTCAGCGTAACGTCTCCTTCTTCTTGATCCAGCAAGAGGAAGGAGAGGTTGAGGAAGATGGCTCCAGCAGTAGCACGACGGCGTGGTGGTGATGGAGCTACAGTACTCCGTCAGGGCTTCGCCAAGCTATGGAGGAGGAGGAGATGTTGGAGAGGGAGAAGGAGGCAACCAAAGGATGGATGAAAAAGCCCTCCTTCCCCCACTATATATAGGAGGGCCTAGGGGGGGGCGCCGGCCCTAGGAGATCCAATCTCCTAGGGGGCGGCGGCCAAGGGAGGTTTCCCTCCCCCCAAGGCACCTAGGGGTGCCTTCCACTTGTGGGACTCTTCCCCTTTGGAAACCCTAGGCGCATGGGCCCCTTGGGGCTGGTGCCCTTGGCCCATGTAGGCCAAGGCGCACCCCCTTACAGCCCATGTGGCCCCCGGGGCAGGTGGACCCACCCGGTGGACCCCCGGGACCCTTCCGGTGGTCCCGGTACAATACCGGTGACCCCGAAACTTGTCCCGATGGCCGAAACAGCACTTCCTATATATAATTCTTTACCTCCGGACCATTCCGGAACTCCTCGTGACGTCCGGGATCTCATCCGGGACTCCGAACAACATTCGGGTTACTGCATATACATATCCCTACAACCCTAGCGTCACCGAACCTTAAGTGTGTAGACCCTACGGGTTCGGGAGACATGTAGACATGACCGAGACGACTCTCCGGTCAATAACCAACAGCGGGATCTGGATACCCATGTTGGCTCCCACATACTCCACGATGATCTCATCGGATGAACCACGATGTCGAGGATTCAAGCAACCCCGTATACAATTCCCTTTGTCAATCGATATGTTACTTGCCCGAGATTCGATCGTCGGTATCCCAATACCTCGTTCAATCTCGTTACCGGCAAGTCACTTTACTCGTACCGTAATGCATGATCCCGTGACCAGACACTTGGTCACTTTGAGCTCATTATGATGATGCATTACCGAGTGGGCCCAGTGATACCTCTCCGTCATACGGAGTGACAAATCCCAGTCTTGATCCGTGTCAACCCAACAGACACTTTCGGAGATACCCGTAGTCTACCTTTATAGTCACCCAGTTACGTTGTGACGTTTGGTATACCCAAAGCACTCCTACGGTATCCGGGAGTTACACGATCTCATGGTCTAAGGAAAAGATACTTTGACATTGGAAAAACTCTAGCAAACGAACTATACGATCTTTAAGCTATGTTTAGGATTGGGTCTTGTCCATCACATCATTCTCCTAATGATGTGATCTCGTTATCAATGACATCCAATGTCCATAGTCAGGAAACCATGACTATCTGTTGATCAACGAGCTAGTCAACTAGAGGCTTACTAGGGACATGTTGGTGTCTGTTATTCACACATGTATTACGATTTCCGGATAACACAATTATAGCATGAATAAAGACAATTATCATGAACAAGGAAATATAATAATAATGCTTTTATTATTGCCTCTAGGGCATATTTCCAACAGTCTCCCACTTGCACTAGAGTCAATAATCTAGTTACATTGTGATGAATCGAACACCCATGGAATTCTGGTGTTGATCATGTTTTGCTCTAGGGAGAGGTTTAGTCAACGGATCTGCTACATTCAGGTCCGTATGTACTTTACAAATATCTATGTCTCCATCTTGAACATTTTCACGAATGGAGTTGAAGCGACGCTTGATGTGCCTTGTCTTCTTGTGAAACCTGGGCTCCTTGGCAAGTGCAATAGCTCCAGTGTTGTCACAGAAGAGCTTGATCGGCCCCGACGCATTGGGTATGACTCCTAGGTCGGTGATGAACTCCTTCACCCAAATTGCTTCATGCGCTGCCTCCGAGGCTGCCATGTACTCCGCTTCACATGTAGATCCCGCCACGACGCTCTGCTTGCAACTGCACCAGCTTACTGCCCCACCATTCAAAATATACACGTATCCGGTTTGTGACTTAGAGTCATCCAGATCTGTGTCGAAGCTAGCATCGACGTAACCCTTTACGACGAGCTCTTCGTCACCTCCATAAACGAGAAACATTTCCTTAGTCCTTTTCAGGTACTTCAGGATATTCTTGACCGCTGTCCAGTGTTCCTTGCCGGGATTACTTTGGTACCTTCCTACCAAACTTACGGCAAGGTTTACATCAGGTCTGGTACACAGCATGGCATACATAATAGAACCTATGGCTGAGGCATAGGGGATGACACTCATCTCTTCTATATCTTCTGCCGTGGTCGGACATTGAGCTGAGCTCAATTTCACACCTTGCACACAGGCAAGAACCCCTTCTTAGACTGATCCATATTGAACTTCTTCAATATCTTATCAAGGTATGTGCTTTGTGAAAGACCTATGAGGCGTCTGATCTATCTCTATAGATCTTGATGCCTAATATATAAGCAGCTTCTCCAAGGTCCTTCATTGAAAAACTCTTATTCAAGTAGGCCTTAATGTTGTCCAAAGAAGTTCTATATCATTTCCCATCAAAAGTATGTCATCTACATATAATATGAGAAATGCTACAGAGCTCCCACTCACTTTCTTGTAAACGCAGGCTTCTCCATAAGTCTGCGTAAACCCAAACGCTTTGATCATCTCATCAAAGCGAATGTTCCAACTCCGAGATGCTTGCACCAGCCCATAAATCGAGCGTTGGAGCTTGCACACCTTTAGCATTCTTAGGATCGACAAAACCTTCCGGCTGCATCATATACAATTCTTCCTTAAGGAAACCATTAAGGAATGCCATTTTGACGTCCATTTGCCATATCTCATAATCATAGAATGCGGCAATTGCTAACATGATTCGGACGGACTTTAGCTTCGCTACCGGTGAGAAAGTCTCATCGTAGTCAACCCCTTGAACTTGTCGATAACCCTTAGCGACAAGCCGAGCTTTATAGATGGTCACATTACCATCCGCGTCTGTCTTCTTCTTAAAGATCCATTTATTTTCTATGGCTCGCCGTTCAACGGGCAAGTCAGTCAAAGTCCATACTTCGTTTTCATACATGGATCCTATCTCGGATTTCATGGCTTCTAGCCATTTGTCGGAATCCGGGCCCGCCATCGCTTCTTCATAGTTCGAAGGTTCACCGTTGTCTAACAACATGATTTCCAAGACAGGGTTGCCGTACCACTCTGGTGCGGAACGTGTCCTTGTGGACCTTCGAATTTCAGTAGGAGCTTGATCAGAAGTATCTTGATCATTATCATTAACTTCCTCTCTAGTCGGTGCAGGCACCTCAGGAACATTTTCTTGAGTTGCGCCATTTTCCGGTTCAAGAGGTAATACTTCATCAAGTTCTACTTTCCTCCCACTTACTTCTTTCGAGAGAAACTCTTTCTCTAGAAAGGATCCATTCTTGGCAACAAAGATCTTGCCTTCGGATCTGAGGTAGAAGGTGTACCCAATAGTTTCTTCTGGGTATCCTATGAAGACGCATTTTTCCGACTTGGGTTCGAGCTTCTCAGGTTGAAGTTTCTTCACATAAGCATCGCATCCCCAAACTTTTAGAAATGACAGCTTAGGTTTCTTCCCAAACCATAATTCATACGGTGTCGTCTCAACGGATTTCGATGGAGCCCTATTTAAAGTGAATGCGGCAGTCTCTAAAGTATAGCCCCAAAAAGATAGCGGTAAATCGGGTAAGGACATCATAGATCGCACCATATCTAATAGAGTGCGATTACGACGTCGGACACACCGTTACACTGAGGGTGTTCAGGCGGCGTGAGTTGTGAAACTATTCCACATTTTTCTTAAGTGTGTGCCAAATTCCGGACTCAAGTATTCTCCTCCACGATCTGATCGTAGAAACTTGATTTTCCTGTCACGTTGATTCTCAACCTCACTCTGAAATCCTTGAACTTTTCAAAGGTTTCAGACTTGTGTTTCATAAGTAGATATACCCATATCTACTCAAGTCATCAGTGGAGGGGTGAGAACATAACGATAGCCACCGCGAGCCTCAACGCTCATTGGACCGCACACATCAGTATGTATGATTTCCAATAAGTTGGTTGCTCGCTCCATTGTTCCTGAGAACGGAGTCTTGGTCATTTTACCCATGAGGCATGGTTCGCACGTGTCAAATGATTCATAATCAAGAGACTCTAAAAGTCCATCTGCATGGAGCTTCTTCATGCGTTTGACACCTATGTGACCAAGGCGGCAGTGCCACAAGTATGTGGGACTATCATTATCAACCTTACATCTTTTGGTTTCACACTATGAACATGTGTAGCATTACGCTCGAGATTCATTAAGAATAAACCATTCACCATCGGAGCATGACCATAAAACATATCTCTCATATAAATAGAACAACCATTATTCTCGGATTTAAATGAGTAGCCATCTCGAATTAAACGAGATCCTGATACAATGTTCATGCTCAAAGCTGGCACTAAATAACAATTATTGAGGTTTAAAACTAATCCCGTAGGTAAATGTAGAGGTAGCGTGCCGACGGCGATCACATTGACCTTGGAACCATTCCCGACGCGCATCGTCACCTCGTCCTTCGCCAGTCTCCGCTTATTCCGCAGCTCCTGCTTTGAGTTACAAATGTGAGCAACTGCACCGGTATCAAATACCCAGGAGCTACTACGAGTACTGGTAAGGTACACATCAATTACATGTATATCACATATACCTTTTTGTTTTGCCGGCCTTCTTGTCCGCTAAGTATTTGGGGCAGTTCCGCTTCCAGTGACCACTTTCCTTGCAATAAAAGCACTCAGTCTCGGGCTTGGGTCCATTCTTTGGCTTCTTCCCGGCAGCTTGCTTGCCGGGCGCGGCAACTCCCTTGCCGTCCTTCTTGAAGTTCTTTTTACCCTTGCCCTTCTTGAACTTAGTGGTTTTATTGACCATCAACACTTGATGTTCCTTCTTGACTTCTACCTCTGCTGATTTCAGCATTGCAAATACTTCAGGAATGGTCTTTTCCATCCCCTGCATATTGAAGTTCATCACAAAGCTCTTGTAGCTTGGTGGAAGCGACTGGAGGATTCTGTCAATGACCGCGTCATCCGGGAGATTAACTCCCAGCTGAGTCAAGCGGTTATGTAACCCAGACATAGTGAGTATGTGCTCACTGACAGAACTATTTTCCTCCATCTTACAGCTGAAGAATTTGTCGGAGACTTCATATCTCTCGACCCGGGCATGAGCTTGGAAAACCATTTTCAGCTCTTCGAACATCTCATATGCTCCTGTCTCTCAAAACGCTTTTGGAGCCCCGGCTCTAAGCTGTAAAGCATGCCGCACTGAACGAGGGAGTAGTCATCGGTACGTGCCTGCCAAGCGTTCATAACGTCTTGTTCTGCAGGGAGAACAGGTGCGTCACCCAGGTGCTTGTAGGACATAATCTTTCTATATCTCTCTCGAGGATGATCCTCAGGTTCCGGACCCAGTCCGTATAGTTGCTGCCATCGTCTTTCAGCTTGGTTTTCTCTAGGAACGCGTTGAAGTTGAGGACTACGTTGGCCATTTGATCTACAAGACATATTGTAAATATTTTAGACTAAGTTCATGATAATTAAGTTCATCTAATCAAATTATTCAATGAACTCCCACTTAGATAGACATCCCTCTTCTAGTCATCTAAGTATAACATGATCCGAGTCAACTAGGCCGTGTCCGATCATCACGTGAGACGGACTAGTCAACGTCGGTGAACATCTTCATGTTGATCGTATCTTCTATACGACTCATGCTCGACCTTTCGGTCTTCTGTGTTCCGAGGCCATGTCTGTACATGCTAGGCTCGTCAAGTCAACCTAAGTGTTTGCATGTGTAAATCTGTCTTACACCCGTTGTATGTGAACGTTGGAATCTATCACACCCGATCATCACGTGGTGCTTCGAAACAACGAACTGTCGCAACGGCGCACAGTTAGGGGGAACACTTTCTTGAAATTATTATGAGGGATCATCTTATTTACTACCGTCGTTCTAAGTAAACAAGATGCAAAAACATGATAAACATCACATGCAATCAAATAATAGTGACATGATATGGCCAATATCATATAGCTCCTTTGATCTCCATCTTGGGGCTCCATGATCATCTTGTCACCGGCATGACACCATGATCTCCATCATCATGATCTCATCATCGTGTCTCCATGAAGTTGCTCGCCAACTATTACTTCTACTACTATGGCTAACGCGTTTAGCAATAAAGTAAAGTAATTTACATGGCGTTTCTCAATGACACGCAGGTCATACAAAAAATAAAGACAACTCCTATGGCTCCTGCCGGTTGTCATACTCATCGACATGCAAGTCGTGATTCCTATTACAATAGCATGAACATCTCATACATCACATATATATCATTCATCATTCATCACAACTTTGGCCATATCATATCACAAAGCACTTGCTGCAAAAACAAGTTAGACGTCCTCTAATTGTTGTTGCAAGTTTTACGTGGCTGAAGTAGGGTTCTAGCAAGAACGTTTTCTTACCTACGTGAAAGCCACAACGTGATTTGTCAACTTCTATTTACCCTTCATAAGGACCCTTTTCATCGAATCCGCTCCAACTAAAGTAGGAGAGACAGACACCCGCCAGCCACCTTATGCAACTAGTGCATGTTAGTCGGTGGAACCGGTCTCACGTAAGCGTACGTGTAAGGTTGGTCCGGGCCGCTTCATCCCACAATACCGCTGAAGCAAGATAAGACTAGTAGCGGCAAGAAAGTTGACAACATCTACGCCCACAACAAATTGTGTTCTACTCGCGCAAGAAGAACTACGCATAGACCTAGCTCATGATGCCACTGTTGGGGAACGTTGCAGAAAACAAAAAATTTTCCTACGGTTTCACCAAGATCCATCTATGAGTTCATCTAGCAACGAGTGATCGGATGCATCTACATACCTTTGTAGATCGCGAGCGGAAGCGTTCAAAGAACGGGGATGAGGTAGTCGAACACGACGTGATCCAAATCACCGGAGATCCTAGCGCCGAACGGACGGCACCTCCGCGTTCAACACACGTACGGTCAGCGTAACGTCTCCTTCTTCTTGATCCAGCAAGGGGGAAGGAGAGGTTGAGGAAGATGGCTCCAGCAGCAGCACGACGGCGTGGTGGTGATGGAGCTGCAGTACTCCGACAGGGCTTCGCCAGCACTATGGAGGAGGAGGGGGTGTTGGAGAGGGAGAGGGAGGCACCAAAGGCTGAGGTATGAAGTCCTCCTCTCCCCCACTATATATAGGAGGGCCTAGGGGGGGCGCCGGCCCTAGGAGATCCAATCTCCTAGGGGGGCGGCGGCCAAGGGAGGTTTCCCTCCCCCCAAGGCACCTAGGGGGTGCCTTCCACTGTGGGACTCTTCTCCCTTTTGGAAACCCTAGGCGCATGGGCCCTTGGGGCTGGTGCCCTTGGCCCATGTAGGCCAAGGCGCACCCCCTACAGCCCATGTGCCCCCGGGGCAGGTGGACCCACCCGGTGGACCCCCGGGACCCTTCCGGTGGTCCCGGTACAATACCGGTGACCCCGAAACTTGTCCCGATGGCCAAAACAGCACTTCCTATATATAATTCTTTACCTCCGGACCATTCCGGAACTCCTCGTGACGTCCGGGATCTCATCCGGGACTCCGAACAACATTCGGGTTACTGCATATACATATCCCTACAACCCTAGCGTCACCGAACCTTAAGTGTGTAGACCCTACGGGTTCGGGAGACAAGCAGACATGACCGAGACGACTCTCCGGTCAATAACCAACAGCGGGATCTGGATACCCATGTTGGCTCCCACATGCTCCACGATGATCTCATCGGATGAACCACGATGTCGAGGATTCAATCAACCCCGTATGCAATTCCCTTTGTCAATCGATATGTTACTTGCCCGAGATTCGATCATTCGGTATCCCAATACCTCGTTCAATCTCGTTACCGGCAAGTCACTTTACTCGTACCGTAATGCATGATCCCGTGACCAGACACTTGGTCACTTTGAGCTCATTATGATGATGCATTACCGAGTGGGCCCAGTGATACCTCTCCGTCATACGGAGTGACAAATCCCAGTCTTGATCCGTGTCAACCCAACAGACACTTTCGGAGATACCCGTAGTCTACCTTTATAGTCACCCAGTTACGTTGTGACGTTTGGTATACCCAAAGCACTCCTACGGTATCCGGGAGTTACACGATCTCATGGTCTAAGGAAAGGATACTTGACATTGGAAAACTCTAGCAAACGAACTATACGATCTTGTGCTATGTTTAGGATTGGGTCTTGTCCATCACATCATTCTCCTAATGATGTGATCTCGTTATCAATGACATCCAATGTCCATAGTCAGGAAACCATGACTATCTGTTGATCAACGAGCTAGTCAACTAGAGGCTACTAGGGACATGTTGGTGTCTGTTATTCACACATGTATTACGATTTCCGGATAACACAATTATAGCATGAATAAAGACAATTATCATGAACAAGGAAATATAATAATAATGCTTTTATTATTGCCTCTAGGGCATATTTCCAACAAGGCTCCCCACTTTGCTGCTTTCATCTCATTGTCACTCCCTCCTCTATGCTGACCGGCTCAGATGCCTACGCGGCCAACCAACGAGCAGAGGAACATACCGGCCGGTCGGCTTATACAGCTCCCCACCTCATCTCTCTTCGTACCTCGCCACCCGGAACGTACCAAAAACGCGTCGATTCCCAGCCCGCAAAGCACCGGCGTTTTTCTCGATGCCGGCAGAAACCTAGTACCACCGTCCACAGTCCACGCTAAGCCTCCAATTTCACCGAGTGGACAGCTGAGATGCCCTCCCTCTCCCTCCATTCCGCGCCCAGCCAATCGGCATCGCCGTCCATGATTTCACGCTCCTTGCCTCGCCCTCACCATGCTATGGCACGCACACCCCCGGAGCCCAGAAGACTAACAGAAGGACGCTCTATCTCCATGCCCACCCAACGAGCAGACGAAACCCCACGCCCGACCATGCATGGCTCCGCTGCTCCCACTCTCCGGTCCGTCGCGCGGCCGGACCGCCGACGACGCCGAGCCTTTGTTTTCTCCCTTATAAAACAAAGCTATCGCCCGCGCGCACTGCGGGTGACGCGCCTGCTCCAGCACTAACGCACCCACGCACCAACGAGACGAGCGACAGGGATACAACGTCGTGCCAAGCTCTCTTCATTCCTCGGACGACCGCCGTCGATTCCTAGCAAACTCCAATGTCGGCCGAGACCACTACTCCACTCCCCGCTAGCTCCAACAATTTCACCGGACGGAGAGCCCAGATTTTGCCCTCGCTCTCCCCCAAACGGCGGCCATCACGCGGTCCCGCCCATGAATCCGTCATTTCATCATGATTTCACGCATGCTCTGCTCTTTCCCTTCTGCTGGCAACCGAGAAGATCCTAACAACAACGGGAGACCTCCCAAGCTCTTCGTCTCCGCAATCTCCTCCTTCGTCACACTCTCGCCCGTGCGCAAATAGCCCATCCAACGAGCAGAGCAAGAGCAATCTCCGTCCTTATCCGTCTTTCTCCTCTCCGGCGTGTATGGCTCGCCGTACCGATATCTCCTCCTGCCGACTTCCATCCGCATGCCAATCTAGCCAAGCTCACTCCCTGACGGCCCCGCGCCTACGGGCCTCTTTTCCTCTTGTCGCATTTACACCAACAACGCCATCAGATTCCTAAGCCAAAGCAACATCCCCTTTCCCCGATATGATTCAGCCGAGCCAACTGTCCTGTCCCTATCGTGGCTCCTTTTTTTAGAAGAATGGGGCATCGCCCGGCCCCATTTTTATAAATGAGACCCAAGAGCAAGTCACAACAATCAGGTTTAGCAGTATGCGGATGACGCGCCGCCACATCTCAGCGTGCAGAATAGACTCCAGGCAGCAAAACCAAGCTTCCTTCATGACAGATCTCAGGAGAAGTAGAAGAGGGAGGACGCAATTTGCCTGAAGGAAATATGCCCTAGAGGCAATAATAAAGTTATTATTTATTTCCTTATATCATGATAAATGTTTATTATTCATGCTAGAATTGTATTAACCGGAAACATAATACATGTGTGAATACATAGACAAACAGTGTCACTAGTATGCCTCTACTTGACTAGCTCGTTAATCAAAGATGGTTATGTTTCCTAACCATGAACAAGGAGTTGTTATTTGATTAACGGGATCACATCATTAATGAATGATCTGATTGACATGACCCATTCCATTAGCTTAGCACCCGATCGTTTAGTATGTTGCTATTGCTTTCTTCATGACTTATACATGTTCCTATGACTATGAGATTATGCAACTCCCGTTTACCGGAGGAACACTTTGTGTGCTACCAAACGTCACAACGTAACTGGGTGATTATAAAGGAGCTCTACAGGTGTCTCCAAAGGTAGATGTTGGGTTGGCGTATTTCGAGATTAGGATTTGTCACTCCGATTGTCGGAGAGGTATCTCTGGGCCCTCTCGGTAATGCACATCACATAAGCCTTGCAAGCATTGCAACTAATGAGGTTAGTTGCGAGATGATGTATTACGGAACGAGTAAAGAGACTTGCCGGTAACGAGATTGAACTAGGTATTGGATACCGACGATCGAATCTCGGGCAAGTAACATACCGATGACAAAGGGAACAACGTATGTTGTTATGCGGTCTGACCGATAAAGATCTTCGTAGAATATGTAGGAGCCAATATGGGCATCCAGGTCCCGCTATTGGTTATTGACCGGAGATGTGTCTCAGTCATGTCTACATTGTTCTCGAACCGTAGGGTCCGCACGCTTAACGTTACGATGACAGTTATTATGAGTTTATGCATTTTGATGTACCGAAGTTAGTTCGGAGTCCCGGATGTGATCACGGACATGACGAGGAGTCTCGAAATGGTCGAGACATAAAGATTGATATATTGGATGACTATATTCGGACACCGGAAGGGTTCCGGAGAAGTTCGGATAAAACCGGAGCACCGGGGGGTTACCGGAACCCCCCGGGGGGTTAATGGGCCTTATGGGCCTAATGTGGAGAAGAGGAAGGGGCTGCCAGGGCAGGCCGCGCGCCCCCTCTCCCCCTAGTCCGAATTGGACAAGGAGGGAGGGGCGGCGCCCCCCTTTCCTATTCTCCCTCCACCTCTCCTAGTTGGACAAGGAACGGGAGGGGAGTCCTACTCCCGGTAGGAGTAGGACTCCTCCTGCGCGCCTCCATAGGGCCGGCCGCACCCCCCCTTGGATCCTTTATATACGGGGGCAGGGGGCACCTCTAGACACACAAGTTGATCCACGTGATCGTTCCTTAGCCGTGTGCGGTGCCCCCTGCCACCATATTCCACCTCGATCATATCGTTGTAGTGCTTAGGCGAAGCCCTGCGTCGGTAGAACATCATCATCGTCACCACGCCGTTGTGCTGACGGAACTCATCCCCGAAGCTTTGCTGGATCGGAGCCCGGGGAGCGTCATCGAGCTGTACGTGTGCTAAGAACTCGGAGGTGCCGGAGTAACGGTGCTTGGATCGGTCGGATCGGGAAGACGTACGACTACTTCCTCTACGTTGCGTCAACGCTTCCGTTGCGGTCTACAAGGGTACGTAGACAACACTCTCCCCTCTCGTTGCTATGCATCACCATGATCTTGCGTGTGCGTAGGATTTTTTGAAATTACTACGTTCCCCAACAGTGGCATCCGAGCCTAGGTTTTATGGTTTGATGTTATATGCACGAGTAGAACACAAGTGAGTTGTGGGCGATATAAGTCATACTGTCCTACCAGCATGTCATACTTTGGTTCGGCGGTATTGTTGGATGAAGCGGCCCGGACCGACATTACGCGTACGCTTACGCGAGACCGGTTCTCCCGACGTGCTTTGCACATAGGTGGCTTGCGGGTGACTGTTTCTCCAACTTTAGTTGAACCGAGTGTGGCTACGCCCGGTCCTTGCGAAGGTTAAAACGGAGTCAAATTGACAAACTATCGTTGTGGTTTTGATGCGTAGGTGAGATTGGTTCTTGCTTAAGCCCGTAGCAGCCACGTAAAACTTGCAACAACAAAGTAGAGGACGTCTAACTTGTTTTTGCAGGGCATGTTGTGATGTGATATGGTCAAGACATGATGCTAAATTTTATTGTATGAGATGATCATGTTTTGTAACCGAGTTATCGGCAACTGGCAGGAGCCATATGGTTGTCGCTTTATTGTATGCAATGCAATCACGCTGTAATGCTTTACTTTATCACTAAGCGGTAGCGATAGTCGTGGAAGCATAAGATTGGCGAGACGACAACGATGCTACGATGGAGATCAAGGTGTCGCGCCGGTGACGATGGTGATCATGACGGTGCTTCGGAGATGGAGATCACAAGCACAAGATGATGATGGCCATATCATATCACTTATATTGATTGCATGTGATGTTTATCTTTTATGCATCTTATCTTGCTTTGATTGACGGTAGCATTATAAGATGATCTCTCACTAAATTATCAAGAAGTGTTCTCCCTGAGTATGCACCGTTGCGAAAGTTCTTCGTGCTGAGACACCACGTGATGATCGGGTGTGATAGGCTCTACGTTCAAATACAACGGGTGCAAAACAGTTGCACACGCGGAATACTCAGGTTATACTTGACGAGCCAAGCATATACAGATATGGCCTCGGAACACGGAGACCGAAAGGTCGAGCGTGAATCATATAGTAGATATGATCAACATAGTGATGTTCACCAATGAAACTACTCCATCTCACGTGATGATCGGACATGGTTTAGTTGATTTGGATCACGTGATCACTTAGAGGATTAGAGGGATGTCTATCTAAGTGGGAGTTCTTAAGTAATTTGATTAATTGAACTTAAAACTTATCATGAACTTAGTACCTGATAGTATCTTGCTTGTTTATGTTTGATTGTAGATAGATGGCTCGTGCTGTTGTTCCGTTGAATTTTAATGCGTTCCTTGAGAAAGCAAAGTTGAAAGATGATGGTAGCAATTACACGGACTGGGTCCGTAACTTGAGGATTATCCTCATTGCTGCACAGAAGAATTACGTCCTGGAAGCACCGCTGGGTGCCAGGCCTGCTGCTGGAGCAACACCAGATGTTATGAACGTCTGGCAGAGCAAAGCTGATGACTACTCGATAGTTCAGTGTGCCATGCTTTACGGCTTAGAATCGGGACTTCAACGACGTTTTGAACGTCATGGAGCATATGAGATGTTCCAGGAGTTGAAGTTAATATTTCAAGCAAATGCCCGGATTGAGAGATATGAAGTCTCCAATAAGTTCTATAGCTGCAAGATGGAGGAGAACAGTTCTGTCAGTGAGCATATACTCAAAATGTCTGGGTATAATAATCACTTGATTCAGATGGGAGTTAATCTTCCAGATGATTGCGTCATTGACAGAATTCTCCAATCACTGCCACCAAGCTACAAGAGCTTCGTGATGAACTATAATATGCAAGGGATGAACAAGACTATTCCCGAGCTCTTCGCAATGCTGAAAGCTGCGGAGGTAGAAATCAAGAAGGAGCATCAAGTGTTGATGGTCAACAAGACCACTAGTTTCAAGAAAAAGGGCAAAGGGAAGAAGAAGGGGAACTTCAAGAAGAACGGCAAGCAAGTTGCTGCTCAAGAGAAGAAACCCAAGTCTGGACCTAAGCCTGAAACTGAGTGCTTCTACTGCAAGCAGACTGGTCACTGGAAGCGGAACTGCCCCAAGTATTTGGCGGATAAGAAGGATGGCAAGGTGAACAAAGGTATATGTGATATACATGTTATTGATGTGTACCTTACTAATGCTCGCAGTAGCACCTGGGTATTTGATACTGGTTCTGTTGCTAATATTTGCAACTCGAAACAGGGACTACGGATTAAGCGAAGATTGGCTAAGGACGAGGTGACGATGCGCGTGGGAAACGGTTCCAAAGTCGATGTGATCGCGGTCGGCACGCTACCTCTACATCTACCTTCGGGATTAGTATTAGACCTAAATAATTGTTATTTGGTGCCAGCGTTGAGCATGAACATTATATCTGGATCTTGTTTAATGCGAGACGGTTATTCATTTAAATCAGAGAATAATGGTTGTTCTATTTATATGAGTAATATCTTTTATGGTCATGCACCCTTGAAGAGTGGTCTATTCTTGTTGAATCTCGATAGTAGTGATACACATATTCATAATGTAGAAGCCAAAAGATGCAGAGTTGATAATGATAGTGCAACTTATTTGTGGCACTGCCGTTTAGGTCATATCGGTGTAAAGCGCATGAAGAAACTCCATACTGATGGACTTTTGGAACCACTTGATTATGAATCACTTGGTACTTGCGAACCGTGCCTCATGGGCAAGATGACTAAAACACCGTTCTCCGGTACTATGGAGAGAGCAACAGATTTGTTGGAAATCATACATACAGATGTATGTGGTCCGATGAATATTGAGGCTCGTGGCGGATATCGTTATTTTCTCACCTTCACAGATGACTTAAGCAGATATGGGTATATCTACTTAATGAAACATAAGTCTGAAACATTTGAAAAGTTCAAAGAATTTCAGAGTGAAGTTGAAAATCATCGTAACAAGAAAATAAAGTTTCTACGATCTGATCGTGGAGGAGAATATTTGAGTTACGAGTTTGGTGTACATTTGAAAAAATTGTGGAATAGTTTCGCAACTCACGCCACCCGGAACACCACAGCGTAATGGTGTGTCCGAACGTCGTAATCGTACTTTACTAGATATGGTGCGATCTATGATGTCTCTTACTGATTTACCGCTATCGTTTTGGGGATACGCTCTAGAGACGGCCGCATTCACGTTAAATAGGGCACCATCAAAATCCGTTGAGACGCCTTATGAACTGTGGTTTGGCAAGAAACCAAAGTTGTCGTTTCTGAAAGTTTGGGGCTGCGATGCTTATGTGAAAAAGCTTCAACCTGATAAGCTCGAACCCAAATCGGAGAAATGTGTCTTCATAGGATATCAAAGACTATTGGATACACCTTCTATCACAGATCCGAAGGCAAGACTTTTGTTGCTAAATTCGGAAACTTTCTGGAGAAGGAGTTTCTCTCGAAAGAAGTGAGTGGGAGGAAAGTAGAACTTGACGAGGTAACTGTACCTGCTCCCTTATTGGAAAGTAGTACATCACAGAAAACTGTTTCTGCGACACCTACACCAATAAGTGAGGAAGTTAATGATAATGATCATGAAACTTCAGAACAAGATACTACTGAACCTCCGTAGATCAACCAGAGTGAGATCCGCACCAGAGTGGTACGGTAATCCTGTTCTGGAAGTCATGCTACTAGATCATGATGAACCTACAAACTATGAAGAAGCGATGGTGAGCCCAAATTCCGAAAAATGTCTTGAAGCCATGAAATCTGAGATGGGATCCATGTATGAGAACAAAGTATGGACTTTGGTTGACTTGCCCGATGATCGGCAAGCAATTGAGAATAAATGGATCTTCAAGAAGAAGACTGACGCTGACGGTAATATTACTGTCTACAAAGCTCAACTTGTCGCAAAAGGTTTTCGGCAAGTTCAAGGGATTGACTACGATGAGACCTTCTCACCCGTAGCGATGCTTAAGTCTGTCCGAATCATGTTAGCAATTGCCGCATTTTATGATTATGAATTTTGGCATATGGATGTCAAAACTGCATTCCTGAATGGATTTCTGGAAGAAGAGTTGTATATGATGAAACCAGAAGGTTTTGTCGATCCAAAGGGAACTAACAAAGTGTGCAAGCTCCAGCGATCCATTTATGGACTGGTGCAAGCCTCTCGGAGTTGGAATAAACGCTTGGATAGTGTGATCAAAGCATTTGGTTTTATACAGACTTTTGGAGAAGCCTGTATTTACAAGAAAGTGAGTGGGAGCTCTGTAGCATTTCTGATATTATATGTGGATGACATATTACTGATTGGAAATGATATAGAATTTCTGGATAGCATAAAGGGATACTTGAATAAGAGTTTTTCAATGAAAGACCTCGGTGAAGCTGCTTACATATTAGGCATTAAGATCTATAGAGATAGATCAAGACGCTTAATTGGACTTTCACAAAGCACATACCTTGACAAAGTTTTGAAAAAGTTCAAAATGGATCAAGCAAAGAAAGGGTTCTTGCCTGTGTTACAAGGTGTGAAATTGAGCAAGACTCAAAGCCCGACCACTGCAGAAGATAGAGAGAAAATGAAAGATGTTCCCTATGCTTCATCCATAGGCTCTATCATGTATGCAATGCTGTGTACCAGACCTGATGTGTGCCTTGCTATAAGTCTAGCAGGGAGGTACCAAAGTAATCCAGGAGTGGATCACTGGACAGCGGTCAAGAACATCCTGAAATACCTGAAAAGGACTAAGGATATGTTTCTCATATATGGAGGTGACAAAGAGCTCATCGTAAAAGGTTACGTTGATGCAAGCTTTGACACTGATCCGGACGATTCTAAATCGCAAACCGGATACGTGTTTACATTAAACGGTGGAGCTATCAGTTGGTGCAGTTCTAAACAAAGCATCATAGCGGGATCTACATGTGAAGCGGAGTACATAGCTGCTTCGGAAGCAGCAAATGAAGGAGTCTGGATGAAGGAGTTCATATCCGATCTAGGTGTCATACCTAGTGCATCGGGTCCAATGAAAATCTTTTGTGACAATACTGGTGCAATTGCCTTGGCAAAGGAATCCAGATTTCACAAGAGAACCAAGCACATCAAGAGATGCTTCAATTCCATCTGGGATCTAGTCCAGGTGGGAGACATAGAGATTTGCAAGATACATACGGATCTGAATGTAGCAGACCCATTGACTAAGCCTCTTCCACGAGCAAAACATGATCAGCACCAAGACTCCATGGGTGTTAGAATCATTACTGTGTAATCTAGATTATTGACTCTAGTTCAAGTGGGAGACTGAAGGAAATATGCCCTAGAGGCAATAATAAAGTTATTATTTATTTCCTTATATCATGATAAATGTTTATTATTCATGCTAGAATTGTATTAACCGGAAACATAATACATGTGTGAATACATAGACAAACAGAGTGTCACTAGTATGCCTCTACTTGACAATCAAAGTGGTCAGGGTCGCTGTTTGCCCTTGGTTCTGGTGCCGGATTAGATACCCGACTCTCCCCGACTGACTATTGAGAAGACATCTTGCTCTAATCTGCAGTAGCAACAGCTCGAAACAAAAACAGACGATATTTCCGTGATACGGGAGTCAAAACCTTCGGGAGAATATATAGTGAATTTTTACCGACCAAAATACGTATCATGCAAGAAAACGGAGTCCGGAAGGCACACGAGGAGCTCACGAGGTAGGGGGCGTGCCCAGGGGGGTAGGGCGCGCCCTCCACCCTCGTGGGGCCCTCGTGTCCTTCCCGGACTGCTACTTAATTTTCTATTTTTCCAAATATTCCAGAACAGAGAAATATTGCCTTAAAAATTGTTTTGGAGTCGGTTTACTTACCGTACCACATACCTATTCCTTTTCGGAGTCTGAAACGTTCTAGAAAGTGTCCCTTATCTATTCCTCCGGGGTTACGGTTTCAATAATATTGGTTTCAATATTTATGGGATTACCTGAGATATAATGTTTAATTCTCTGACCGTTTACCACCTTCGGATTTGTGCCTTCGAAGTTGTTGATTTTTATGGCACCGGAACGATAGACCTCCTCGATAACATAGGGGCCTTCCCATTTAGAGAGAAGTTTTCCTGCAAAAAATCTTAAATGAGTGTTGTATAGCAATACATAATGACCTACATTAAACTCATGCTTTTGTATCCTTTTGTCATGCCATCTTTTAACCTTTTCTTTAAACAACTTGGCATTTTCATAAGCTTGGGTTCTCCATTCATCAAGTGAGCTAATATCAAATAACCTCTTTTCACCGGCAAGTTTGAAATCATAGTTGAGCTCTTTAATAGCCCAATGTGCCTTATGTTCTAGTTCGAGAGGTAAGTGACATGCTTTTCCATATACCATTTTATACGGAGACATACCCATATGATTTTTATATGCAGTTCTATTGGCCCATAATGCATCATCAAGTTTCTTGGACCAATTCTTTCTAGACCTATTGACAGTCTTTTGCAAAATTAATTTGAGTTCTCTATTACTCAATTCTACTTGATCACTAGACTGTGGGTGATACGGAGATTCAATTCTATGATTGATGTCATATTTAGCAAGCATTTTATGGAAAGCACCATGAATAAAATGTGAACCAACATCAGTCATTAAATATCTAGGGACTCCAAACCTCGGAAAAATAACTTCTTTAAGCATTTTAATAGAAGTGTTATGATCAGCACTACTAGTTGGAATAGCTTCTACCCACTTAGTAACGTAATCAACAGCAACTAAAATATGTGTATATCCATTAGAGGCAGGAAAAGGTCCCATATAATCAAAGCCCCAAACATCAAATGGTTCAATAACAAGTGAATAATTCATAGGCATTTCTTGACGTCTACTAATATTACCAATTCTTTGACATTCATCACAAGATAGGACAAACTTACGGGCATCCTTGAAGAGAGTAGGCCAATAAAAACCGGATTGCAATACCTTATGTGCAGTTCTATCTCCCGCGTGGTGTCCTCCATAAGTTTCGGAGTGGCACTTGCGTAGGATCTGTTCCTGTTTATGCTCAGGTACACAACGTCTAATAACACCATCTACTCCTTCTTTATAAATATGTGGGTCATCCCAAAAGTAATGTCTCAAATCATAGAAGAACTTTTTCTTTTGTTAGTATGTGAAGCTAGGTGGTATAAATTTAGCAACTATGTAATTAGCATAATCAGCATACCAAGGGGTACTACGAGAAGTGCTTATGACATTTAATTGTTCATCAGGAAAGCTATCATCAATAGGTAGTGGGTCATCAAGAACATTCTCTAACCTAGATAAGTTGTCTGCAACGGGGTTCTCAGCTCCTCTTCTATCAACAATATGTAAATCAAATTCAGGTAGCAAGAGAACCCATCTAATAAGTCTAGGTTTAGAATATTTCTTCTCCATAAGATATTTAATAGCACCATGATCAGTGTGGATAGTTACTTTAGAATCAACAATATAAGGTCTGAACTTATCACAAGCAAATACAACTGCTAAAAGTTCCTTTTCAGTAGTAGCATAATTTCTTTGAGCATTGTCTAGAGTCTTACTAGCATAATGGATAACATTTAATTTCTTATCAACTCTTTGCCCTAGAACAGCACCTACAGCATAATTGCTAGCATCACACATAATTTCAAAGGGTAAATTCCAATCAGGTGGCTGAACAATAGGTGCAGAGACTAATGCTTTCTTAAGTATTTCAAATGCTTCTACACAATCATCATCAAAGACAAATGGTATATCTTTTTGTAATAAATTAGTCAGAGGTCGAGAAATTTTTGAGAAGTCCTTAATGAACCTCCTATAAAATCCGGCGTGACCAAGGAAATTTCTTATACCTTTGATATCCTTGGGACATGTCATCTTTTCAATAGCATCAACCTTGGCTTTATCAACTTCAATACCTCTTTCATAAACTTTATGCCCCAAGACAATACCCTCATTAACAATAAAGTGGCACTTTTCCCAATTCAAGACAAGATTAGTTCCTTCACATCTCTGCAAAACTCGATCAAGATTGCTCAAGCAATCATCAAAAGAAGATCCATAGACGGAAAATTCATCCATGAAAACATCACAAATCTTTTCACAAAAGTCAGAGAATATAGCCATCATGCATCTTTGAAAGGTAGCAGGTGCATTACATAAACCAAAAGGCATACGTCTATAAGAAAAAGTACCAAAAGGGCATGTAAAAGTAGTCTTTGATTGATCTTTAGCCGACACAGTTATTTGAGAGAAACCAGAATAACCATCTAGAAAGCAGTAATGTGTATGTTTGCATAATCTTTCTAGCATTTGATGGATAAAAGGTAAGGGGTAATGATCTTTCTTAGTAGCCTTATTTAATTTGTGGAAATCAATTACCATCCTATAACCTGTAATAATTCTTTGTGGAATCAATTCATCTTTATCATTAGGAACAACAGTAATACCTCCCTTCTTAGGGACACAATGAACAGGACTTACCCACTGACTATCAACAACGGGATAAATTATACATGCCTCCAGAAGCTTTAGTATTTCTTTTCTTACCACTTCTTTCATTTTAGGATTCAGACGTCGTTGAGGATCACGAACTGGTTTGGCATCTGCTTCCAAATTTATTTTATGTTGACATAGAGTGGGACTAATGCCCTTAAGATCATCAAGAGTATATCCAATAGCAGCACTGTGCTTCTTCAAAGTTTTCAATAATCTTTCTTCTTCATGCTCTGAAAGGTTAGCACTAATAATAACAGGATATATCTTCTTTTCATCAAGATAAGCATATGTAAGATTATTAGGCAACGGTTTAAGCTCAAACACGAGATCACCCTTAGGTGGAGGGGGATCCCCTAGGATTTCAACAAGCAAATTGTGTTTCAGAATAGGTTCCTGTTTAAAGAATACTTCATCTATTTCCCTTCTTTCATTCATAAACATATCATTCTCATGGTCTAGCAAATATTGTTCTAAAGGATCACTACGAGGTATGGCAATAGAAGCAAGACCAATAATTTCATCCTTACTAGGTAATTCTTCTTCACGGTGTTGTCTACTAAATTTAGAGAAATTAAATTCATGAGTCATATCATCTAAACCGATAGTAACAACATCCCTTTTGCAATCTATGGTAGCATTAACAGGTATTTAAGAAGGGTCTACCAAATATAATGGGACAAAAGCTATCTTGTGGGGAACCAAGAACAAGAAAATCAGCAGGATATTTAGTTTTCCCACACAAGACTTCAACATCTCTAACAATTCCCATTGGTGAAATAGTATCTCTATTAGCAAGTTTAATAGTAACATCAATTTCTTCTAACTCAACAGGTGCAATGTCATGCATAATTTCTTTGTATAAGTCAATAGGTATTGCACTAGCACTAGCACCCATATCACATAAGCCATGATATAAAAATGATCTCCTATTTTAATAGAAATAACAAGCATGCCTACCATTGGTCTAGGTTTATGTGTATCACGGGGTTTAGCAATTCTAGCAGTTTCATTACAGAAGTAAATAACATGTCCATCTATATTATCAGACAAGAGATCTTTAACAATAGCAATATTAGGTTCAACTTTAACTTGCTCAGGAGGTGTATATGTTTTAATATTACTTTTATGAACCACAGTTGAAGCTTTAGCATGATCTTATCCTAACAGGGAAAGGTGGTTTCTCAACATAACAAGTAGGAACAATAGGATCATTATAAGTGACAGTCTTTTCTTCAACTTTAATTGGCGCAGCTACTTTTACTTCTATGGGAAGGATGATATTTAAACCACTTCTCCTTAGGGAGATCAACATAAGTATTAAAGATTCACAGAAAGAAGCTACTATCTGAGAATCAAGTCCATATTTAGTGCTAAACTTACAGAAAATATCGGTATCCATAAAAGATTTAACACAATCAAACTTAGGTGTCATACCTGAATCCTTACCTTTGTCGAGATCCCATTCTTCAGAGTTGCATTTAATTCTATCCAAAAATCCCATATAAATCCAATAGTCTTCATCATAAAAGAGCCAGCACAAGAAGTATCGAGCATGGTGCGATTATTTTCAGAAAGCCGAGCATAAAAATTTTAAAGAATTGTTTCTCCTGGGAGCTCATGATTGGGGCATGAATATAACATTGATTTAAGCCTCCCCCAAGCTTGAGCGATGCTTTCTCCTTCGCGAGGCCAAAAATTGCAGTCACGATGAACAAGATGCATAGGGTAATACTTTTGATGAAATTCTAATTTTAATCTTCTATAGTTCCATGATCTCGTATCATCACATAGCCTATACCATGTCAATGCGTCTCCCTTCAAAGATAAAGGGAAGACCTTCTTCTTACCAACATCATCGGGTATACCTGCAAGCTTAAATAATCCGCAAACTTCATCCACATATATTAGGTGTTCATCAGGATGCTTTGTTCCATCTCTTGTAAAAGGATTAGCTAGCAGTTTTTCTATCATACCCGAAGGATACTCATAAGGAACTTCATTTTCAATAGGTTCTGTAGGTTGAGGAGCAACACTTTTCTCTACTGGTCGGGGTGAAGATACCCCGAACAAGCCCCTCAGAGGATTACTTTCCAGAGTAACAAGTGACAGTAAATTTCAGCACACTATATAAATTCCTTACCAAATTCCACCTACCAAAGGCGCTTCACTCCCCGGCAACGGCGCCAGAAAAGAGTCTTGATGACCCACAAGTATAGGGGATCTATCATAGTCCTTTCGATAAGTAAGAGTGTCGAACCCAACGAGGAGCAGAAGGAAATGATAAGCGGTTTCCAGCAAGGTATTCTCTGCAAGTACTGAAATAAGTGATAACAGATAGTTTTGTGATAATAATTTGTAACGAGCAACAAGTAACAAAAGTAAATAAAGTGCAGCAAGGTGGCCCAATCCTTTTTGTAGCAAAGGACAAGCCTGGACAAACTCTTATATAAGGAAAAGCGCTCTCGAGGACACATGGGAATATCATCAAGCTAGTTTTCATCACGTTCATATGATTCGCGTTCGGTACTTTGATAATTTGACTGTGGGTGGACCGGTGCTTGGGTGCTTCTTACTTGAACAAGCATCCCACTTATGATTAACCTCTATTGCAAGCATCCGCAACTACAACAAAAGTATTAAGGTAAACCTAACCATAGCATGAAACATATGGATCCAAATCAGCCCCTTACGAAGCAACGCATAAACTAGGGTTTAAGCTTCTGTCACTCTAGCAACCCATCATCTACTTATTACTTCCCAATGCCTTCCTCTAGGCCCAAATAATGGTGAAGTGTTATGTAGTCGACGTTTCACATAACACCACTAGAGGCTAGACAACATACATCTCATCAAAATATCGAAACGAATACCAAATTCACATGACTACTAATAGCAAGACTTCTCCCATGTCCTCAGGAACAAACGTAACTACTCACAAAGCATATTCATGTTCATAATCAGAGGGGTAATAATATGCATATAGGATCTGAACATATGATCTTCCACCAATTAAACCAACTAGCATCAACTACAAGGAGTAATTAACACTACTAGCAACCTACTAGCACCAATCCCGGACTTGGAGACAAGAATTGGATACAAGAGATGAACTAGGGTTTTGAGATGAGATGGTGCTGATGAAGATGTTGATGGAGATTGCCCTCTTCCGGATGAGAGGAGCGTTGGTGATGACGATGGCGATGATTTCCCCCTCCGGGAGGGAAGGTTCCCCGGCAGAACAGCTCTGCCGGAGCCCTACACTACAAAAAAAAGACACATCCGTGACATTTTGGGCCAAACGAAAAAAAATTCTGTCATACATATGACACTTCTATGACGATAATTGTGACAAAACCCGGTATCATCATAGATGTGGTGGGCTCCTACTTCTATGACAAAAAATCATGACAGAAAATGGGCTTTTCGTCCTGGACGGGCCGGAGACGTAGCTGCATGACATTCTTTGGGCCGTCCATGATGGAAAAAACCGTGGTAGAAGCGAGGGGGAGGAAAATTTCAGGGAGTTCCCAGTTACGGTGGGAGGTCGGGGGCCGAGCGATGCGCGTTTCTCTCGTACACGTACGCGCGTGTGTGCGAGGCGTTGGCTCTAACTGAACCCGAGCGAGGCGTTGAGCTCTAACTGAACCCGAGTGATTGCACTGCAGGCTACGCATTACTGAACCCGAGCGATCGATCGATGGCTGTTAACTAAACCCGATCGAGCGATTCCTTGGCTACTGCTGCTAACTGAAGCCGATCGATGGGATGAACAGTGAGCGTTGCGGGGGGTTTGGATGAACAGTGAGCGGTGGCGTTGCCTCTAGATGAACGGGACCCCATGGTGTGGTGGAGGGCTGGATGAACACTAGACGGTGGAGGGATGCCTGTGGAGGGGTGGATGAATAGGACCCCGTGGTGTGGAGGGCAGGATGAACAGTAGACGGTGGGGGGTGCCCATGGAGGGGTGGTTGAACAGGACCCCGTGGTGTGGAGGGCTGGATGAACAGTATACGGTGGAGGGGTGGTTGAACAGTAGCCGGTGGAGTAGCGCGTGGTGGAGGCTGGATGAACAGGAGCCCATGGAGGCTGGAGGAGGTCGACGGTGGATGAACAGTAGCTCGTGGAGGCTAGAGGGGGTCGACGGTGGAGATGAACAGTATCCCGTGGAGTGCCGTTTTGCGGTACGCCACACCCCTCCCAATGAACAGGACCCCCGTTTCGACCGTAGTGCTCCAACACAAGTCCGTTTCCTCCGTTTTGCGGTACGCCACACCCCTCCCGATCAACAGGACCCCCGTTTCGACCGTAGGAGGTCTGTTTCCTCCGTTTTGCGGTATGCCACACCCCTCCCGATCAACAGGACCCCCGTTTCGACCGTAGGAGGTCCGTTTCCTCCGTTTTGCGGTACGCCACACCCCTCCCGATCAACAGGACCCCCGTTTCGACCGTAGGAGGTCTGTTTCCTCCGTTGTGCAGTATGCCAGGCCTCGTTTCCATCGCCTCTTCCGTCCAAGCCCTCCCGATGAACACGACGATGACGATGTTTCTTCGTTCCGACCCAGCCATGTACACGGGCCCTCTCCATACGTATGCGCGAGTAGGCATTCGAGACCCCGCCCGTATGTACACATACATGGCCGTATTTTCTTTCTTGCACCCTGGCCGCCTCTACTACGACACATGCACGCCTCTACATCCACCGGTATATATGTACGTACACGTTCACGACCAGAATGACAACGCTATGTACGCTTCGACCAGGTGGGTCCCGACTGTCAGGCACTTCCTTGCATGCGAAGGTGTAGCTGGTGGGTCCCAGCAGTCAAGGGGGAAACGTTTTTTTCACGAAATACGGTGGCCCGTCCGGTGGGTCCCTGCTGTCAGGTGGAGGAATCATTATTTTCCGCGTAATAAGGAGGCACTTCCTTGCTGCCGCTGTGGACCCAGCTGTCAGCCTCTCCATGTAGAGTCCACGTCCAATGGAAGTCGTTCCTTGACCACGTTGACCACGCCGCGCCGAGAGCACCAGGGCGGTGGACAACGGTGAGGCCTAGGAAGGGTTCGACGCAGAGCTGGTGAAGACGCGGCAGTGGATGCCCACGCGGTGAGGAGTATAAGGGTTCACTCGTTCGGCTGCGGTGTGAGGCTGCCGTTGCCGCAGGGCCTGGCCAGCGGTGGGAATAGTAGGGGCGGTGAGGCCTCCGCGGCAGCACAGCCGGCCACGGGAGGCAGGAGCAGGCGGCCCGACCGGTGCTGCGTTGGGCAGCTGGAGCAAGAAGACCATAGGTTGAAGAAGCACTACGGCCGTTGGATGGACATTGTACGGTCACTGGTGCTGCGTAATAAGGAGGCACTTCCAGTGGGTCCGAGCTGACAGCAGGGGGAACATTTTTTCGCAAAATACGGTGGCCCGTCGGATAGGTCCTAGCATTCAGGGGCAAACGTTTTTTCGCGATATACTGGTGGGCGTCCGGTGGGTCCCTGCTGTCAGGTGGAGGAATAATTATTTTCCGCGTAATAAGGAGGCACTTCCTTGCGGCTGCCATGGACCCAGCTGTCAGCCTCTCCACATACAGTATTCTTCCTATGGGATTCGGTCGTTGACCACATTGACCATGCCGTGCCGACAGCACCACGGTGGTGGACGACGGCGAGGCCTAGGAAGGGGACGACGCAGAGCCGCGGAAGACGCGGCAGTGGATGCCCACGCGGAGAGGAGTACGAGGGTTCACTGGTTCGGCTGCGCTGCCGTCACCGCAGAATAACAGGGGGTGTGGGTGAGTGCAGTGGAGGGATGGCCTGGCCAGCGGTGGGAGTAGTATGGGGGCGGTGAGGCCTCCGCGGAAGCACAGCCAGCCACGGGAGGCAGGAGTAGGTGGCACGACCGGCGCTGCTTTGGGCGGCTGGAGCAAGAAGACCAGAGGTTGAAGAAGCACTACGGCCGTTGGATGGACATCGTACGGTCACTAGAGCTAGAATCGTGCATATTGACTAATTTAACAAAGCCCTCCGTCCCCGTTAACTTAGTAGGCCCACAAGTCAGCCTCCCACCAAGGTGGGTCCCAGCTAGCAGGGGGTATTCATTTTTTGTGCGTAATAAGGAGGCACTTCCGGTGGGTCCGAGCTGACAACAGGGGGCACGTTTTTTTCACGAAATACGGTGGCCTGTCGGGTAGGTCCCAACAGTCAGGGGCAAACGTTTTTTTCGTGATATACTGGTGGGCATCCGGTGGGTCCCTGCTGTTAGGTGGAGGAATAATTATTTTCCATGTAATAAGGAGGCACTTCCTTGCGGCTGCCGTGGACCCAGCTGTCAGCCTCTCCACGTACAGTATTATTCCGATGGAATTCAGTCGTTGACCACATTGACCACGCCGCGCCGACAGCACCACGGCGGTGGATGATGGCGAGGCCTAGGAAGGGGACCACGCGGAGCCGGGGAAGACACGGCAGTGGATGCCCACGCGGAGAGGAGTATGAGGGTTCGCTGGTTCGGCTGCGCTGCCGTCGCCGCAGAATAACAGGGGGTGTGGGTGAGTGGAGTGGATGGATGGCCTGGCCAGCGGTGGGAGTAGTATGGGGGCGGTGAGGCCTCCGCAGCAGCACAGCCGGCCACGGGAGGCAGGAGCAGGCGGCACAGCCGGCGCTGCTTTGGGCGGCTGGAGCAAGAAGACCAGAGGTTGAAGAAGCACTACGGCCGTTGGATGGACATCGTACGGTCAGTCTATCTAGAATCATGCATATTGACTAAGTTGACAAAGCCCTTCGTCCCCGTCAACTTAGTAGGCCCACTATACTGGGTCCCAGCTAGCAGGGGGAGTATTCATTTTTTTTGTGCGTAATAAGGAGGCACTTCCTTGCTTGCGAAGATATAGCTGGTGGGTCCGAGCTGTTAGCGG
>NC_053025.1:512029115-512065830 GCF_003073215.2 Triticum urartu | reverse complement strand
AGGTATTGAGGTTGATAAAGCCAAGGTTGATGCTATTGAGAAGATGCCATGTCCCAAGGACATCAAAGGTATAAGAAGTTTCCTTGGTCATGCCGGATTTTATAGGAGGTCATTAAGGACTTCTCAAAAAATTTTCTCGGCCTTTGACTAATTTATTACAAAAAGATATACCATTTGTTTTTTATGATGATTGTGTAGAAGCATTTGAAATACTTAAGAAAGCATTGATCTCTGCACCTATTGTTCAGCCACCTGATTGGAATTTACCCTTTGAAATTATGTGTGATGCTAGTGATTATGCTGTAGGTGCTTGTTCTAGGGCAAAGAGTTGATAAGAAATTAAATGTTATTCAATATGCTAGTAAAACCCTAGACAATGCTCAAAGAAATTATGCTACTACTGAAAAAGAATTTTTAGCAGTTGTATTTGCTTGTGATAAGTTCAGACCTTATATTGTTGATTCTAAAGTAACTATTCACACTGATCATGCTGCTATTAATTATCTTATGGAAAATAAAGATGCTAAACCTAGACTTATTAGATGGGTTCTCTTGCTACAAGAATTTGACTTACATATTGTTGATAGAAAGGGAGCTGAGAACCCCGCTGCAGACAACTTGTCTAGGTTAGAAAATGTGCTTGATGACCCACTTCCTATTGATGATGGCTTTCCTGATGAGCAACTAAATGTCATAAATGCTTCTAATACTGCTCCATGGTATGCTGATTATGCTAATTACATTGTTGCTAAGTTTATACCACCTAGTTTCACATACCAGCAAAAGAAAAAGTTCTTCTATGATTTGAGGCATTACTTTTGGGATGACCCACATCTTTATAAAGAAGGAGTAGATGGTGTTATTAGACGTTGTGTACCTGAGCATGAACAGGAACAGATCCTACGCAAGTGTCACTCCGAAGCTTATGGAGGACACCATGCTGGAGATAGAACTGCACATAAGGTATTGCAATCTGGTTTTTATTGGCCTACTCTCTTCAAGGATGCCCGTAAGTTTGTCTTATCTTGTGATGAATGTCAAAGAATTGGTAATATTAGTAGACGTCAAGAAATGCCTATGAACTATTCACTTATTGAACCATTTGATGTTTGGGGCTTTGACTATATGGGACCTTTTCCTTCCTCTAATGGATATACACATATTTTAGTTGCTGTTGATTACGTTACTAAGTGGGTAGAAGCTATTCCAACTAGTAGTGCTGATCATAACACTTCTATTAAAATGCTTAAAGAAGTTATTTTTCCAAGATTTGGAGTCCCTAGATATTTAATGACTGATGGTGGTTCACATTTTATTCATGGTGCTTTCCGTAAAATGCTTGCTAATATGATGTTAATCATAGAATTGCATCTCCTTATCACCCTCAGTCTAGTGGTCAAGTAGAATTGAGTAATAGAGCTCAAATTAATTTTGCAAAAGACTGTTAATAGATCTAGAAATAATTGGTCCAAGAAACTTGATGATGCATTATGGGCCTATAGAACTGCATATAAAAATCCTATGGGTATGTCTCCGTATAAAATGGTTTATGGAAAAGCATGTCACTTACCTCTCGAACTAGAACACAAGGCATATTGGGCTATTAAAGAGCTCAATTATGATTTTAAACTTGCCGGTGAGAAGAGGTTATTTGATATTAGCTCACTCGATGAATGGAGAACCCAAGCCTACGAAAATGCCAAGTTGTTTAAAGAAAAAGTTAAAAGATGGCATGATAAAAGGATACAAAAGCGTGAGTTTAATGTAGGTGATTATGTATTGCTATACAACTCTCGTTTAAGATTTTTTGCAGGAAAACTTCTCTCTAAATGGGAAGGTCCTTACGTTATCGAGGAGGTCTATCGTTCCGGTGCCATAAAAATCAACAACTTCGAAGGCACAAATCCGAAGGTGGTGAACGGTCAAAGAATCAAACATTATATCTCAGGTAATCCCATAAATGTTGAAAAATGTTATTGAAACCGTAACCCCGGAGGAATACATAAGGGACACTTTCCGAACGTTTCAGACTCCGAAAAGGAATAGGTATGTGGTACGGTAAGTAAACCGACTCCAAAACAGTTTTAAGGCAATATTTCTCCGTTTTGGAATATTTAGAAAAATAGAAAAATTAAGAAGCAGTCCGGGAAGGACACGAGGGCTCCACGAGGGTGGAGGGCGCCCCCCTACCTCGTGGGCACCTCGTGTGCTCTCGGACTCCATTTTCTACACGACATATTTTGGTCGGTAAAAATTCATTATATAATCTCCCGGAGGGTTTTGACTCCCGTATCACGCAAAAATCTCCTGTCTTTGTTTTGAGCTGTTTTCTGTCAGGGTTGTCAAGGCCAGGCACTATGTCGTCTCCCTCCTCCTCCAACCATGAGGGCAACGATGCTTGGCTAATGAAGATAGAGCTGAAGAGAGAAGAACCCATGGAGATCAACAAGGATGAAGGGATCAAGAAGGCCATGGAGGACCAAGTTCCGGCAACAGAAGACACCCTTCAACTTGATCACAATCTTCTTACCCCAACAGAATCGAAGCTTTCAAGATGATTGAGTTAGCTCGTATACAAAATAAGTATCTCACACGTGAAAATATTTGTTGAAGGAGCATATCATCGCACTCAAGGGCATTATCCGCAAGTTAGAAGACCTCCTACGCTCGATGTGACTATCCATCATCAACAACTCCACCTTCTTCACCAACAAAGGAGACATAATCACATGGGTATGGGCACTCCCCTTGGCAACTGCCAAGCTTGGGGGAGTGCCCCGGTATCGTATCACCATCACTTTTATCTTTACCGTTTTCTTAGTTCGATCCTTTTGGTAATATCTTGATCTAGTAGAATAAAAGTTCTTAGTATGATCTAGTTGTGAGTTTTGCTTTAATCCTTCTATGTAATCGAGTCCGTGAGCTATATAATAAAGATTAGTGTTGAGTCAAGGGCTTGATTATTTTGCCATGATCCTAAGTGAATAAAAGAAAAGAGAAAGAAATAAAAAGAAACAAAGAGATCATGTGAGTCTTATGGAGAGTAATGAGCTCACATAGAAAAAGTATGATGAATAAAAGTTGTTGAGGGTTGACAAACATAGTTTTGGTCATCGTTGCAATTAATAGGAAGTAATAAAGAAAGAGAGGTCTTCACATATAAATATACTATCTTGGACATCTTTTATGATTGTGAGCACTCATTAAAATATGACATGCTAAAGAGTTGACGTTGGACAAGGAAGACAACGTAATGGGTTATGTTTTCTTACATCTGAGATAAATTATATTGTCATGGATCATCCAACATGATTGAGCTTGCCTTTCCCCCTCATGCTAGCCAAATTCATCGCACCAAGTAGAGATACTACTTGTGCTTCCAAATACCCTTAAACCAGTTTTGCCATGAGAGTCCACCATACCTACCTATGGATTGAGTAAGATCCTCCAAGTAAGTTGTCATCGGTGCAAGCAATAAAAATTGCTCTCTAAATATGTATGACTTATTAGTGTGGGAGAAAATAAGCTTTATACGATCGTGTGATATGGAAGAAATAAAAGCGACAGACTGCATAATAAAGGTCCATATCACAAGTGGCAATATAAAGTGACGTTCTTTCGCATTAAGATTTTGTGCATCCAACTAAAAGCACATGACAACCTCTGCTTCCCTCTGCGAAGGGCTTATCTTTTACTTTTATCTCCTACATTGCATAAGAGTCATGGTGATCTTCACCCTTCCTTTTTACATTTTATCCTTTGGCAAGCACAGTATGTTGGAAAGATCCTGGTATATATGGCTAATTGGATGTGAGTTTTCATGAACTATTATTGTTGACATTACCCTTGAGGTAAAACGTTGGGAGGCAAAACTATAAGCCCCTATCTTTCTCTGTGTCCGATTAAAACTCCATACCCATAAGTATTGCGTGAGTGTCAGCAATTGTGAAAGACTATATGATAGTTGAGTATGTGGACTTGCTGAAAAGCTCTTATATATTGACTCTTTCCTATGTTATGATAAATTGCAATTGCTCCAATGACTGAGATTATAGTTTGTTAGTTTTCAATGAAGTTTACGATTCATACTTGAAATTGTGATTGAATTATTACTCTAGCATAAGAAATCATATGACAAGAATTATATAAGTTGTTGTTCTAAGAATGATCATGATGCCCTCATGTCCGTATTTTATTTTTATCGACACCTCTATCTCTAAACATGTGGACATATTTTTCGATTTCGGCTTTTCGCTTGAGGACAAGCGAGGTCTAAGCTTGGGGGAGTTGATACGTCCATTTTGCATCATGCTTTTATATCGATATTTATTGCATTATGGGCTGTTATTACACATTATGTCACAATACTTATGCCTATTCTCTCTTATTTTACAAGGTTTTACATAAAGAGGGAGAATGCCGGCAGCTGGGATTCTGGGCTGGAAAAGGAGCAAATATTAGAGACCTATTCTGCACAGCTCCAAAAGTCCTGAAACTTCACGGAAGACGTTTTCAGAATATATAAAAAATACTCAGCGGAAGAGATTCACCAGGGGGCCACACCCTGCCCACGAGGGTGGGGGCGCGCCCTACCCCCCTGGGCGCGCCCCCTACCTCGTGGGCCCCCTGGTGGCCCTCCGATGGCCATCTTCTGCTATATGAAGTCTTTCGATGGGAAAAAATAAAGCCATCTTCTCGGACGAAACTCCGCCGCCACGAGGCGGAACCTTGGCGGAACCAATCTAGGGCTCTGGCGGAGCTGTTCTGCCGGGGAAACTTCCCTCCCGGAGGGGGAAATCATCGCCATCGTCATCACCAACACTCCTCTCATCGGGAGAGGGCAATCTCCATCAACATCTTCATCAGCACCATCTCCTCTCAAAACCCTAGTTCATCTCTTGTATCCAATTCTTGTCTCCAAGTCCGGGATTGGTGCTAGTAGGTTGCTAGTAGTGTTAATTACTCCTTGTAGTTGATGCTAGTTGGTTTAATTGGTGGAAGATCATATGTTCAGATCCTATATGCATATAATACCCCTCTGATTATGAACATGTTTATGCTTTGTGAGTAGTTACGTTTGTTCCTGAGGACATGGGAGAAGTCTTGCTATTAGTAGTCATGTGAATTTGGTATTCGTTCGATATTTTGATGAGATGTATGTTGTCTCTCCTCTAGTGGTGTTATGTGAACGTCGACTACATGACACTTCACCATTATTTGGGCCTAGAGGAAGGCATTGGGAAGTAATAAGTAGATGATGGGTTGCTAGAGTGACAGAAGCTTAAACCCTAGTTTATGCGTTGCTTCGTAAGGGGCTGATTTGGATCCATATGTTTCATGCTATGGTTAGGTTTACCTTAATACTTTTTTGTAGTTGCGGATGCTTGCAATAGAGGTTAATCATAAGTGGGATGCTTGTCCAAGTAAGGACAGTACCCAAGCACCGGTCCACCCACATACCAAATTATCAAAGTACCGAACGCGAATCATATGAGCGTGATGAAAACTAGCTTGACGATATTCCCATGTGTCCTCGGGAGCGCTTTTCTCTATATAAGAGTTTGTCCAGGCTTGTCCTTTTCTACAAAAAGGATTGGGCCACCTTGCTGCACTTTATTTACTTTTGTTACTTGTTGCTCGTTACAAATTATCCTATCACAAAACTATCTGTTACCACTTATTTCAGTACTTGCAGAGAATACCTTGCTGGAAACCGCTTATCATTTCCTTCTGCTCCTCGTTGGGTTCGACACTCTTACTTATCGAAAGGACTAGATAGATCCTCTATACTTGTCAGTCATCAAGGACAAGCCTGGAAAAACTCTTATATGAAGTAAAGCGCTCCCGAGGACACATGGGAATTATCGTCAATCTAGTTTTCACATGTTCATATGATTCGCGTTCGGTACTTTGATAATTTGATATGTGGGTGGACCGGTGCTTGGGTACTGTCCTTACTTGGACAAGCATCCCACTTATGATTAACCCCTATTGCAAGATCCGCAACTACAACAGAAGTATTAAGGTAAACCTAACCATAGCATGAAACATATGGATCCAAATCAGCCCCTTACGAAGCAACACATAAACTAGGGTTTAAGCTTCTGTCACTCTAGCAACCCATCATCTACTTATTACTTCCCAATGCCTCCCTCTAGGCCAAACAATGGTGAAGTGTCATGTAGTCGACGTTCACATGACACCACTAGAGGGATGACAACATACATCTCATCAAAATATCGAACGAATACCAAATTCACATGACTACTAATAGCAAGACTTCTCCCATGTCCTCAGGAACAAACGTAACTACTCACAAAGCATATTCATGTTCATAATCAGAGGGGTATTAATATGCATAATGGATCTGAACATATGATCTTCCACCAAGTAAACCAACTAGCATCAACTACAAGGAGTAATCAACACTACTAGCAACCCACAGGTACCAATCTGAGGTTTGGATACAAAGATTGGATACAAGAGATGAACTAGGGTTTGAGATGAGATGGTGCTGGTGAAGATGTTGATGGAGATTGACCCCCTCCCGATGAGAGGATCGTTGGTGATGACGATGGTGATGATTTCCCCCTCCCGGAGGGAAGTTTCCCCGCAGAACAGCTCCGCCGGAAGCCCTAGATTGGTTCCGCCAGTGGCGCGGAGTCTCGTCCCGAAAGCTTCCTTATGATTTTATCCTCGACGAAAGACTCCATATAGCAGAAGATGGGCATCGGAGGGCCACCAGGGGGCCCACGAGGCAGGGGGCGCGCCCCCACTCTTGTGGCTGGTGGGTGGCCCCCCTCTGGTACTTCTTGCGCTCGGTATTTTTTATATATTCTGAAAATAACTTCCGTGAAGTTTCAGGACTTTTGGAGCTGTGCAGCACAGGTCTCTAATATTTGCTCCTTTTCCAGTCCAGAATCCTAGCTGCCGGCATTCTCCCTCTTTATGTAAAACTTGTAAAATAAGAGAGAATAGGCATAAGTATTGTGACATAATGCGTAATAACAGCCCATAATGCAATAAATATCGATATAAAAGCATGATGCAAAATAGACGTATCGATCAACTCTTGTAATACTCATATTCATCAAGATCAATCAAGCAGGACGTAGGGTATTACCTCCATAGAGACGGCCCGAACCTGGGTAAAACATTCTGTCCCCTGTCTCCTGTTACCATCGACGTTAGACTCACAGTTCGGGACCCCCTACCCGAGATCCGCCGGTTTTGACACCGACATTGGTGCTTTCATTGAGAGTTCCACTGTGCTGTCGCCAAAAGGTTTGATGGCCCCTTCAATCGTTAATAACGACGCTGTCCAAGGAGAAACTTTCCTCCCCGGACAAATCTTTGCGTCCGGCGGCTTCACACTGCGGGCCAATTCGTTTGGCCATCTAGAGCAGATCGAAAGCTACGCCCCTGGCCATCAGGTCAGATTTGGGAGCTTGAACTACGCTGCGGACATCCGTGGAGACTTGATATTCGCCGGATTCGAGACCGCGGCTACCACTCCTGGTCATTCCGAGAGACATGGCCTAAATCTGTCATCGGACTGCATCCAGGAGACAACCCCCGTAACCGCTCCGGCCTTAGATCCGGAGCAGACTGCGCCATCCAAGGACGGGAAGCTCAACCCCGCCATGGAGGCCACAGATTCCCCGACGTTGGAGCCACACATAGACTTGATCTCACACGATACCTGTGCCACCGGAACTCCGGACTCGTCTCCGGCCGTAAGTTCCGAACCATGTGAGCCCACGGACGCCGAACTTGATCGTTTATCGATCTCCAAATTCAGCATCGCAGACATCTTCCAGCACTTGCCTTTGGGCGACATGCTAAACTCATTGAAAAACCTGTCCTCGGCGGGGGACTCATAGTCGAACTATGTTCGGTTCGAACTAGGGGCTGATGATGAAGAATCTTGCTTCCCACCCGCCACCCACTCCATAGCCACTGTCGAGGACTTAACCGACATGCTCGATTACGGCTCCGAAGACTTCGACAGTATAGACGACGATGCCGAAGAAGAGCAGGGCCGAAACCCGCCACTCACTGGACGCGGGACGGTCACTTCTTCATACGACGTATACACGGTGGATACACATAAAGAAACTAACAACGATGACAAATAATATCCATTTGAGGATGAACCTCCTGAGACACAGCGTAGATGCCGGCGTCAGCGGCGCCCCTCTAAGTCACGTCGTGCAAAAGACAATAATACCGGCACCGGAGAAAACAACACCCCGGACGATGTTGAAGACAATGAAGCCCCTGTTGGGGCAACATCTGAACAGGATGAACTGGAAGACGGGCACGATAGCCCGCATGAACAGGCCATACACGAAGACTCGGAGGACAATAACTATCTTCGGCTCTCCGAGGATGAGGAGAGACTCGGCGACGAGGATTTCATCGTGCCTGAGGAACCTCTCGAGCAGGAGCGCTTTAAACGCCGGCTATTAGCCACTGCAAGGAGCCTGAAAAAGAAATAGCAGCAACTCTAAGCTGACCAAGACCTGCTCAATGACAGATGGACATATATCTTAGTGCCTGAAGAATACGGCCCCAGGCGCACAACCAAGGGTTACCCGCAGCGCAGATTGCTACCTCAGTTCGATAAGGAAGCATCAGAGCCTGTACCACGCGGTCGGGACAATGCGGCTAACCGACCACCATGCAGTCGGGATAAAGTGGCAACTCAAGCCGAATAGCAGCCCACCTCACCCCAAAGAAAAATAAGAGATAAAACAGCTCGGGGTCATACATACGACCCTCGGCAGGACCTGGACAGTAGAGGAGGACATACCAGATCGATCTATGGATCGCGAGGACGTGCCTCGACACGTAACATCGGCTACCTATTCGGACGGGAAAAGTCTAGTCACGCCCGGACCGAAAACCGCAGACGGACTCCATCTAAGCTACGTCGCGACGTGGCCCAATATAGAGGCGACACACACCCACTCTGCTTCACTGACGAAGTAATGGAGCATGAATTCCCAGCAGGGTTTAAACCCGTGAATATCGAATCATATGATGGAACAACTGATCCCGCGGTATGGATCGAGGATTTTCTTCTCCATATTCATATGGCTCGAGGAGACAACCTTCATTCCATCAAACACCTCCCACTAAAACTCAAAGGACCAGCAAGGTACTGGTTAAACAGTCTACCTGAAAACTCTATCGGCAGCTGGGAAGATCTGGAAGACGCCTTCCGCGATAACTTCCAAGGTACATACATCCGGCCACCAGATGCCGATGACTTAAGTCACATCGCCCAGCAGCCCGGAGAGTCAGCCAGGAAGCTCTAGAGTAGGTTCTTAGTTAAAAAGAACCAAATCATAGACTATCCGGATGCGGAAGCCCTAGCGGCCCTTAAACACAGTGTTCGGGATGAGTGGCTCACCCGCCACCTCGGTCAGGAAAAACCAAAATCCATGCCAGCCCTTACCACTCTGATGACCCGCTTTTGCGTGGGAGAAGACAACTGGCTCGCTCGTAGAAGAAACAATGCCAATGACCTGGGCACTTCCAAAGTTTGAGACGGCAATGGGAAACCACGACGCAATAAGCACAAACGTGGCAATAGTAATGGGGGAGCGCATGACACAACGGTCAACGCCGGATTCAGCGGACCCAAACCCGGTCAACGGAAGAAGCCATTCAAGGCAAGCAGAGACAGACTATCCAATTTGGATAATATATTGGATAGGCCCTGCCAGATTCATGGCCACCCCAATAAACCAGCTAACCACACCAACAGGAGATATTAGGTCTTCAAACAGGCCGGCAAGTTAAATGCTGAATACAAGGGGAAGAAGCCGCCTGCCGACGACGACGACGAAACTCGCCAACCAAACACCGGGGGTTAGAAACAGTTTCCCCATGAAGTAAAGACAGTGAACATGGTACACATAACACAGTCCCCTACAGGAGAACGCATGGAGCGCTCTCTCCGTGTAGAGGATCACACTACGGCTATCTCAGCCGAACTACACAACGGGGGAATTACACCGCATACCTCGTCGGCCATTAAGCCACCAGTCTTCATTCAACATGAACATTCGAATCCCATACAGGACTAGCAATTTGGCTTCCGCCGTCCGCCGCATATACCCGGACAATCTGTACTGTGCATACATAACTACACACTTAAAATACCCTGGGCACCGGCGAAAGCACAATACGGACGGACCTGAAAGTACTCCCATAACCTTCTCTTTTTTCTAACCTTTTTTTCCTTCTTCCTTTTTTCTTGTTTCCCTCCACATGTGGCGCAATGGCTGGCCTCGGACTCTATCTGAGTTCAGGTTCGTACACTCACCCAAGGGCTATTTCCGTCAAGGAGTCCCTTCATCGGGGACAGGCAGCGCAGACGTGCGACAGTAGGTCCAAAATAACTTTTTGTAGACCGCACTCTCTATTTCGAGCCTGTAAAGTGCCTTTCTCCTCCACCTTCGACCCATGGCATATCAAATAGCCGGGGTTGCGGCTTTGTTATCTATATACATGATTGGCACATCACTCAGATCCCAGTAAAAATAATCCATTCTTTTCTAAAAGGACCGAGTTTTTCCCCTATGGTTGTCTCAAACGTACACCTCGGCATAACTTGCCAGGGGCTCGGTATGGGAACAAATGAGTTGCCGACAAAGTCCGAACAGCTCTATAGCGTACTTCGGAGTCGCGAGTTTGGCCTTATATGCATTAGCTCCGACTCATGTCTTGGGTCAATAGTTGGGTTGCCCGGCTCCTGTGCTTGTAATTCTACGTTCCACTCTATCGGCTAGGGTAGTAAAGGGAGAACTACTGCGATTGTGCTTCCGATTCACCTGGTTAAGCACCTCAGTAGAGAAAGCCGAAAACTGACTGTCATGATGCGGCGAGAGCTAGTCAACCACTCGATGAGTTATAGGAATCTTTCGCGATTCCCTCCATGTCACACGAAGGACCTCTTTCCGGTCAAATATGTAAACGCATCGTATGAATAAGCCGCATACATACCAGGGGCTATGTCGTAGACCCACCATAAAACTCCTATGGCTAAGTAAAAGTGTTAACGCCCTATAGTCTGGTTGCCTGGTTCGCCGCATTGACACCTCCTTCACGGACCAAGACGTTGGGTCAAGAGTGATCAGATGATTTTTTGAACACCCCTGTACTTCCTATGAGGGGGCTAAAGCCGACGACTGGAAAACTTTCAGTTCATATACAAATGGCCGCACAGGAGGAACAAAAGCCTTTAGGCAAAATCAAAATATAGACTGACTATAACAATTTTCTTTTACAATTCGTAAAGAGTTCACTCGAATATTATGCCTTTCGAACATTGACCCTCTATCAAGCGGGCAGCCTCTAAGATGTCCTCAAAGTAATGCTCTGGTGCGTGATGGTCCTTGCCCTCGGGTGGACCCTGTGCTGCAACATCGACGACCTTCATCTTCCCCAGTATGTCTTGACTCGCGCAAAGGCCATCCATGCACCTTTAATGCACGCCAACCGCTTCACGGCGTCGATATGTGGCACCGCATCAGCAAGCCGCCGCACCAAGCCGAAATAGCTATTCGGAATCGGCTCAGTCGGCCACGGCTAAAGTATGACGTTCTTCATGGCAGCGCCGGACATCCTGTGAAGCTCGGCCCATTGGGACATATGTTCATTCAGCAGCAGAGGGCGTTTTGATGTGCCGAACTGTGACCAGAAAAGCTTCTCCATTGCATATCCGTCTTGCGCTTGGTAAAACTGCGCCGCATCGGATGGACTCTTCGGCAGGTCCAAAAACACGTCTGGAGAACTCCACACTTGGTTAAGCTGAGCATAATTCGGATCGCCAAACTTAGTCTGTAATAAAAATGGTTTAGTAGCCGCAATATCCCCAGCTTGCCGGATCTCCTCACGGGCCGCTCTAGATAACCGCGCTTCTTTCGCCTCTCGCAAGGCCTTATCAAGCTCAGCCGCTTTGGCTTTATTCTCCTTCTCTAGGAATTCACAGCGGCTGGTAGCACTTTTCAGTTCGAGCGCCATCGAGGATATTTCCTCCTCGTCTTGGTGCCGAGCTGCTTGTTCGGCCTTTAACTCGGCCGATGCCTTTTCGGCAGCCGCATTACTAAACCGGGCATGCTCCTTGGCCCGGGCCAGCTCCGCCCGAAGAATCCCAACGGCGGCGGCACCATCTGCAGCCATGCATATTCCAGTATGCAATTTTCAGCGTCACGCTTATATTACAAACACGTATATTACATACCTTTGCGACTCGTCAAGACGCCTGTTGATAAGCGCGATATCAACATCTGCCTCATCAATCTTGTGTTGCAAATCCGCAATCTCTACAGTCCGGGCAGTTTCTGGCGAGGTCACAACCTGTGTTCCAATCAATCATATTACTTCCCGGGCATATCTTTTGATCCTATGATTGCCTCCCTCGGGAAGCCAATCAGAGTCTCAGGGGCTACTATCTATAGACAGGTGTATTCTTGAATAAAACACAATCGAACATATTACGGTACAAACCTCGAAGCCTCTTAGCAGGCCCACGAAGGCCTCATTCAATCCGCTTTTCACGGCCAGGACCTTTTCGACCATCGTGCCCATCAAGGTACGATGTTCCTCTAAAACGGACGCCTGTCGCAGCATGTTCGTCAACATATCCGGCGCCTCTGGGTCTTCAGAGGCTGCTGTAGGAGTACGGCCACCCTTTGAAGGGATCCGTTTATTCATATCTGGCTGTAGACCGGAATGTTTGGGGCCTTTATTGTTGGTCCCCGGACCCTGGGCCACCGAAGTATCACCTTCGGGTTGTGTCTTCATCATCCCTCGCACCACTTGTTGATCGGGAGAGACCCTCCATGACGACACCTCGAAGTCGTACGCCCTGTTGGGCGAGGATATTGGTGGAGGCGTCTCGCTTTCCATCATCTCTGGGAGAAGATCCCCCGAGGAAGAGGATTGTTGAAGAAGACTGCGTGCCGAACAGCAAAAAAAAAATTCTAGACGTTACAAGAAGAGGATTGTTTAAAACACCCTTGTTCACTTACGATTTGGCCTGAGGCTTGTCCTCGTCATGGGACTGCACGATGACGTTGTCCTCCAAGCCCGAGCCACCCGAGAAAGGCATCTTGCCTCGTTTAGGAGCCTTTTCCTCCCAATCTGCGGAGGCGGCCCTTTTCTTCCCATGGGGGGAAGAGACGTTGACTTCCCCGTCATTTTTGTCTCTGGACGATGGAATCTTGCCTGGCACACCTTCGGGATGGGGGTCATCTTTGGTCTTCTCTGCCTTTCCCTCCTTCACAGGCATCTGGTACGGTGCCGGGGCTAGCATCCTTGTTAATACAGGATCCGCTGAACCTTCGGGAAGGGGAGCCGGACACCTAATCAAGCTCCGCTTCTTTATCCAGCCCTGGAAGGAGATAGTTTGCTCAGTAATGTATTATGGCATACTTAAAAAAAGGGTGTTTGGAAGTCAAGTGCTTACCGGGGTATCCGGACGGTTACAGTCGAGGCCTGTGTCCTCAGTAGTGTTCGGCCAATGTTTTCATTTTTCGAAAAACAACTTCCACATCCCTTTGTGCGTAATGCCGAAGAAGTGTTGGAGGGTGCGTTGTCCTTCTAGATTGAACTCCCACATACGGAGAGGCCTACGTTGGCATGGTAGGATTCGGCAAAACAACATTACTTGAATCACGCTGATAAGATTGATGTCCCTCTTGAGGAGAGTTCGAATGCGGCTTTGTAGAGTCCGCACTTCATCAATTGATCCCCAATCCAGCCCCTTGTTGGCCCATGATGCAAGCTGTAACGATGGGCCAGGGCAAAATGTGGGTGCGGCTACCCACTTGGTGCTGCGGGGCTTCGTAACATAAAACCACTCTCGCTGCCGTCGATTGGAAGTTTCGGTAAAAGAGCCTTTTGGCCAAGGAGTGTTGGTGAGCTGGCTGACTACAGCATCGCCGCAGTCCACATGTTCCCCGTCGACTACCTTTGGTTTCACATTGAAGGTCTTGAGCCATAAGCCAAAGTGTGGGGGGATTCGGAGGAATGCCTTGCACGTAATGATGAACACTGAGACATGGAGGAAAGACTCTGGGGCAATATCGTGAAAATCCAGTTCATAAAAGAATATTAGCCCCCGGACAAAGGGATCAAGAGCGAGCCCTAGCCCTCAAAGGAAGGGTGAGATGAATATGACCCTCTCGCCGGATCTGGGGGTCAGGATAACCTGCCCTTGAGCAGGGAGCCTGTGGTGGATTTCCGCGGTTAGGTATCTGTCTACTCGAAGCTTCGCAATGTCCTCCTTTGTAACAGAGGAAGCCACCCATCGGCCTTGAGGGCTGGGTCCGGACATAATGGGGGAGCTCGGAGCAACAAATTCTAAACCTTGGGTGCTAGAACTCGAGGTTGGAGAGGCTGAGGAGAAGTTCGGCGTCAAAAAGGACGGCCCTTGGTTCCTTTATAAAGGCAGCAGGAGTTAAAACACCTCCTCTTGAGCCTGAAAGCTTGCCCATTCCTAAGGGATCAAACGCCTCCTCTTGAGCCTGAAAGCCTGCCTATTCCTAAGGGATCTTTCCAACAGAACAGTTGGGTTACCCACGCTTGTGTTAATGAGAATCCCGCAATAAGGGGACACGATCTTTGTTTCGACGGAGCGTGCCAATAGCAACGGTGCCTCGAAATGTGGAATGGCGGGACAGGAAACGGTTCGAAAAACCAGGCGAGCATGACGTCACGTTATAAAAGTTGTCATCAGATTGGACTCGTGGAATATTATATTCTCTCCGCGGTTGTGTGTGGTGTTGTGTTACAGGTTCGGACACGTTCAAATACGTCCGAAGACTATCTTGGAGTTCGGAGGAAGGAACCCGCCTTGCAATGCTGAAGACAGATTTACGCGCCGGATACGTTGTCATTGAAGCCAGGTTCAGGGGCTACTAAGGGAGTCCTGGACTAAGGGGTCCTCGGGCGTCCGGCCTGTTAGCCATGGGCCGGACTGATGGGCTGTGAAGATACAAAGACCGAAGACTGCACCCGTGTCCGGATGGGACTCTCCTTGGCGTGGAAGGCAAGCTTGGCGACCAAATATGCAGATTCCTTTCTTTGTAACCGACCTTGTGTAACCCTAGATCCTCCCACTATCTATATAAACCGGAGGACTTAGTCCGGAGGGTAGACATTACCATAGCCATACAAGCTAGACCTCTAGGGTTCAGCCATTACGGTCTCGTGGTAGATCAACTCTTGTAATACTCATATTCATCAAGATCAATCAAGTAGGACGTAGGGTATTACCTCCATAGAGAGGGCCCGAACCTGGGTAAAACATTGTGTCCCCTGTCTCCTGTTACCATCGACCTTAGACGCACAGTTCGGGACCCCCTACCCGAGATCCGCCGGTTTTGACACCGACACCCCCAACCGAGGTTCACCTAGCAAAGTGCGAAGTAGCAACCCCCCCCCCCACACACACACTTTCAGTCGGCGGGCCAGAGAGGCATATCTCACCAAGATGGATCGTAAAACGGACCAAGAATAATCCATCTTGGTCGTATGACCTCTCTCTTGTTGTTGGTCAAAGGGATGGCCATCCATGCAACCCCGGAGATGGGCTAGCTCGCCAATAATCACGCAAGTAGCTAGTCCCCGAAGACAACCACTGCATGCATGTGGCCCAAACATATGTATGGAGAGGTGTGTTTTTGAGTAACAATGGAACAACTTTGATGTGGCACCGTGATTTCGAACTAGAAATCCCCACACTGAGTGAGGGTTAGGTTGATGATGCATATGTATGTTACACCACAATTCAAGTCAACGACGGGGATTCATGCATGCATAGTATATGCACTCAAACTTAAGGTCTGAATCTCACCATGACCTATACTACGATAACACAAACCAAATGAAGAGTCTGTCATGGTAACCTATCTTGTTGTTAGTCAAGGTGATCATGGATGTCCACATGGGCCCACGAATATAGGCTTGTCACCGATAACCATGCGAGGGAGTGCATCGTTCGAAGGCAACCACTACATGTTGATACGTCTCTATCGTATCTACTTTTCCAAACACTTTTGCCCTTGTTTTGGACTCTAACTTGTATGATTTGAATGGAACTAACCCAGACTGACGCTGTTTTCAGCAGAATTACCATGGTGTTGTTTTATGTGCAGAAAACAAATATTCTCGGAATGACCTGAAACTCCACAGAACATCTTAGAAAAAACAATAAAAAATCCTCGCCAAAGATGAAGACCAGGGGGCCCACACCCTTCTCACGAGGGTGGGGGGCCCCCTAGGGCGCGCCCCCTACCTCGTGGGCCCCCTGGAAACCCTCCGACGCCAACTCCAACTCTATATATTTGCTTTCGGAGAGAAAAAAATCAGAGAGAAGAAATCATCGTTTTACGATACGGAGCCGCCGCCAAGCCCTAAAACCTCTTGGAGGGCTGATCTGGAGTCCGTTCGGGGCTCCGGAGAGGGGGATTCGTCGCCGTCGTCATCATCAACCATCCTCCATCACCAATTTCATGATGCTCACCGCCGTGCGTGAGTAATTCCATCGTAGGCTTGCTGGACGGTGATGGGTTGGATGAGATTTATCATGTAATCGAGTTAGTTTTGTTAGGGTTTGATCCCTAGTATCCATTATGTTCTGAGATTGATGTTGCTATGACTTTGCTATGCTTAATGCTTGTCACTAGGGCCCGAGTGCCATGATTTCAGATCTGAACCTATTATGTTTTCATGAATATATGTGAGTTCTTGATCCTATCTTGCAAGTCTATAGTCACCTACTATGTGTTATGATCCGGCAACCCCGAAGTGACAATAATCGGGACCACTCCCGGTGATGACCATAGTTTGAGGAGTTCATGTATTCACTATGTGCTAATGCCTTTGTTCCGGTTCTCTATTAAAAGGAGACCTTAATATCCCTAAGTTTCCAATAGGACCCCGCTGCCACGGGAGGGTAGGACAAAAGATGTCATGCAAGTTCTTTTCCATAAGCACGTATGACTATATACGGAATACATGCCTGCATTACACTGATGAATTAGAGCTAGTTCTGTGTCACCCTATGTTATGACTGTTACATGATGAACCGCATCCGGCATAATTATCCATCACTGATTCGGTCCCTACGAGTTTTCCATATACAGGTTCTCGCTTATTTACTTTCCACTGCTACTGTTACAATCACTACAAAATACCAAAAACATTATTTTTGATGCCTTTGCTTTTGTTGCCGCTACCACCACTATCATATTACTTTGCTACTAAACACTTTGCTGCAGATACTAAGTTTCCAGGTGTGGTTGAATTGACAACTCAGTTGCTAATACTTGAGAATATTCTTTGGCTCCCCTTGTGTCGAATCAATAAATTTGGGTTGAATACTCTACCCTCGAAAGCTGTTGCGATCCCCTATACTTGTGGGTTATCAAGACTAATTTCTGGCGCCGTTGCCGGGGAGCATAGCTCTATTCTTTGAGTCACTTGGGATTTATATCTGCTGGACAATTTATATCTGAAGAACTTGAGAGATCCAAAAACCAAGATCTATCCCTCAACTACGAGGGGAGGTAAGGAACTGCCATCTAGCTCTGCACTTGATTCTCCTTCTGTTATGAGTAAGTTAGCGACACCTACACCTGCTTCTGCTATTTGTTCTGATATGTCGCATGTTATTGATGATGCCACTTCTGCTATGCATGATACTTATGATGAAACTGCTTCTATGCCTGATACTACTGTGCCCCTTAGTGAATTTCTTGATGAACAAATTGCTAGGGCTAGAGAAAAAGAAATTATTGAATCTGAATACGATGATGAAAGTGATGATGAAAATATGCCTGTTATTCCTGAGGGTTATCTTTTCGATATGGAATCTTCTGCCGCTATTTTAGCTTGCAAAGATAGATATGAGCTTAAGAGGTTATTAATTAAATGGAACAAAGAATCACTTAGAGATAAAATGAAACCCGACCCTGCTTTTGCTACTTCACCTATATGTGTTCCTGATAAGGATTATGAATTCTTTGTTGATCCTGATATAATTACTTTGGTTGAATCTGATCCGTTTTATGGCTATGAATTTGAAACTGTTGTGGCACATCTTACTAAGTTAAATGATATAGCTGCCCTGTTCACTAATGATGAGAGATCGCGTTACTTTTATATACTCAAAATATTTCCGTTCTCATTAAAGGGTGATTTTAAGATATGGTTTAATTCTCTTGATCCTAGTTGTGTGCGTAGTCCCCAGGATATGATTGTTATCTCTCTCTGAAATATTTCCCTGCTCATAAGAAACAAGCTGCTTTGAGGGAAATATACAACTTGCAAATTAAAGAAGAGAGTCTCCCACAAGCTTGGGGGAGGCTTCTCAAGTTACTTAATGCTTTGCCTGATCATCCTCTTAAGAAACCTGAAATACTTGATATCTTTTATAATGGACTAACCGATGCTTCCAGAGATTACCTGGATAGTTGTGCTGGTTCTCTTTTCAGGGAAAGAACACCGGATGAAGCTGAAATTCTATTGAATAATATGTTGACAAATGAAAATAATTGGGCACCTCCTGAGCCAGCTCCTGCTCCAATTACTGAGCCTATTCCTAAACCAACTCCGAAGAAGAGAGGTGTTCTATTTCTCAGTCAAGATATGCAAGAGGCAAAGAAATCTATGAAAGAAAAGGTATTAAAGCTGAAGACGTTAAGAATTTACCTCCTATTGAAGAAATACATGGTCTTAATTCACCGCCTGTTGAAGAAACATATGATCTCAATTATTTATTTATGAAGAACCTCCTGATCCCGATATCCCGACACAGGTAGTAAAGGTAAATTCTCTCTATAGATATGATAAAGCTGAAGTCCCTCCTACTAAAATTGCTAGTCAGTGCTTGGATGAGTTTGATAACTTTATGTTTAAGCAAGACGACTTCAATGCTTATTTTGGTAGACAATTAAAAGAAAATGCTTATATGATTAGACGCTTGGGTGATTATATGGCTGATATTAAAGGTGAACTTAAACTTGTTAGCAAACATGCTTCTATGGTTACCACTCAAGTAGAACAAGTACTTAAGGCTCAAAAAGAAGTGCTTGATGAAATGAATAGTAAGAAAAATGATTATGCTGTTAGAGTGGCTACTAGAACTGGTAGAATGACTCAGGAACCTTTGTATCCTGAAGGCCACCCTAAGAGAATCGAGCAAGATTCTCAAAGAAATAATATTGATGTTCCTAGTTCTTCTAAAAGAAGAAGAAGAAAAATGATAGAACTGTGCAAACTTCTAGTGAACCTATTGCTGAACCACCTGATAATCCAAATGATATTATCTATGTCTGATGCTGAAACACAATCTGGTAATGAACATGAACCTAGTAAAAATATTAATGATGATGTTCATGATGATGCTCAACCTAGTAGATAATGATGTAGAAATTGAACCTGCTGTTGATCTTGATAACCCACAATCAAAGAATCAACGTTATGATAAAAGAGACTTTGTTGCTAGGAAACATGGTAAAGAAAGGGAACCTTGGGTTCAGAAACCCATGCCTTTTCCTCCGAAACCATCCAAGAAAAAGGATGATGAGGATTTTGAGCGCTTTGCTGAAATGATTAGGCCTATCTTTTTGCGTATGCGATTAACTGATGTGCTCAAAACAAATCCTTATGCTAAATATATGAAGGATATCATTACTAATAAAAGAAAGATACCGGAAGCTGAAATTTCCACCATGCTTGCTAATTATACTTTTAAGGGTGGAATACCAAAGAAACTTGGAGACCCCGGAGTACCTACTATACCTTGCTCCATTAAAAGAAATTATATTAAAACTGCTTTATGTGATCTTGGAGCCGGTGTTAGTGTTATGCCTCTCTCTTTATATCGTAGACTTGACTTGAATAAGCTGACACCTACTGAAATATCTTTGCAAATGGCTGATAAATCAACTGCTATACCTGTCGGTATTTGTGAGGATGTGCCTGTTGTGGTTGCAAACGTTACTATTTTAACGGACTTTGTTATACTTGATATTCCCGAGGATGATAGTATGTCTATTATTCTTGGAAGACCTTTTCTTAATACTGCAGGGGCTGTTATTGATTGCAACAAAGGCAATGTCACTTTTCATGTTAATGGTAATGAGCATACGGTACACTTTCCGAGGAAACAACCTCAAGTTCATAGTATCAACTCTATTGGAAAAATTCCATCGATTATATTTGGAGGTTTTGAATTTCCTCTTCCTACTGTCAAGAAGAAATATGATATTCTTATTATTGGGGATGTGCATATCCCCGTTGAGGTAACTTAGTGTTATTCGAAATTTCTCCGGTTTCATGATTATCGGAATGAGTTTGTTAACAAGACTTGATCAACCTTGTTAGTGGATTCTTTTTGATGAGCATGAGATGGATGAAACTAGAAGCACAAACTTCTGTACCCCACTTTTACTTTCTGTTATTTATATTAAATAAAGTAAAAATAGTATTTTTCTGTCTGTTTCCTGACTTATCCGTGCAATATAAAAATATCCCGAAAATAAAAGTCCTCAGAATGCCATGCCAATTTAATATGATTTTTTCGGGAATATTTGAGGATTTACTGTGCAAAAATTACCGCGGGAGGAGCTGCCACCTGGCCACGAGGGTGGTGGGTGCCCCCCTAGGGCGCGCCCCCTGCCTCGTGGGCCCATGGTGGCCCTCCTCCACTTATCCCAGCACCCATCTTCTTCCTCTGTCTCACACAAACCCGAAAAACCAACTCAAGCACGAGTTCCAGCCACTTTTGCTGTGATTTTCGATCTCCTTGCTCAAAGCACCTCTCGCAAAACTGCTTGGGGAGATTGTTCCTTGGTATGTGACTCCTCCATTGGTCCAATTAGTTTTTGTTCTAGTGCTTTATTCTTTGCAAATTTGTGCTGCATAGGTGACCATGTTCTTGAGCTTGCATGTCAAATTTATATGGTTCCAAGTAGTTCTAATGCTTGATATAGGCTCTAGGCACTTGTAGGAGTAGTTGCTATCAGTTTTATTGAAGTTTCACTTTTGTTTGAAGTTACTAAAAATTTCAATTATTTCAGAAAAATAATGAGGAGATTTGAGGGGCTCATCGAGCCAAAGCTCGAAGGAAAAGGCACCGAAGCCTAAGTATAATTTGCCACGCACCGCGGAGATTCGGGCGTGTGAATGGCCTTCTGAAGATTTCTTGAGAGCAGCCGGTATCTATGAAGATTTTCATGAATTGGCTCACAATGCAGGCCTCACCGCTTTCCTCCACGACCAATGCGATCAGTATCTCTTACTCACAAATACTTTTGTGCAAAACTTTCATTTTCATTCTAGGAACTCACCACCTACGGTGGAGTTTCATTTATATGATGAGCATAAGGAGATGTCACTTTATGATTTCTGTCGGATTTGTTTAATCCCTTTTGAGGGCAAGACAGAAGAACCACATCATGATGATGTGGCTGGGTTTATTGATACTATCACTGTAGGAGAAACTAGGAAGGTTTCCGATGCACGAATCACTAGCATACATTTTCCTGTTTTACGTACTTTGCATTATTTGCTAGTCGTTGTTTAATTGGACGCGGAAACAGTGGAAACCTTAGTATCCCTGATATAATTATTCTGCACCACGGTTTATACAGTGATAACACTTTTAGTATGGGCGGTATTATTGCTAGACGGTTAAGTATGAACCGTACTAAGGGTCCCATCTTTGGAGGCGTCTATGCCACACGCCTAGCTGCACATTTTAACATACCTATTAGGCATGCTGAGAAGGAAGAAAGTGTGCTGCCCCGTGTTTATCTAGATCATAAAAGTATGGTGGCACATGATTTTATTGTTAAGAATAGGGCAGGAGAGCTTAAATATCAATTGTTCTTTAACAAACATCATCCTGAGACTATTACCCTGCCTGCTCCTTCTTTGTTTAATTTTGTAGGACCCTACCTCGTTACGTGGGCTGCCGTCCAAGCTTACAAGAATCATGCACCAGCCCCGGAACAGGAACCACAAGATGAGCCTCCACAATAATCTGTTTATTCTTGGGATCCAGAGCTGACTGTCAGCCAGTGGCAGTCAGAGTCTTCTTCTTCATCACAGTATGATCCCAACTATTCTTCCTCGTCACAGTACGACCCCAACAACTATTATTATGGATATCCGCCAGGCCAGCCGTGGCCATAGACCAACTTAGGCCAAAAGCCTAAGTTTGGGGGAGTACGTATTTCTCACCGACATTACATTTATGTTCACACACACTCATTGCTAGATGTCGGTGCTCATACTTTTTCACTGTAATATCCATGCTAGTTTATTTTCTTTTTCCTGCTTTCTTCTTGTGTGTTTGTTAAACCTTAAGAAAAACCAAAAATTAGTAGTAGTTTATTTTTCTGCTGTAGTAGTAATAATTAAAAAGAAAACCAAAAATATTTCCCGTTCTTCTTTTGCTTGTTGGGAGCTTTCCCGTGTAAATAGTTTTATTTCTTTTCTTTTCTTTGGGGGTCAGTAGGAGAAGACCATAATTAAATTGTTGAAGTGGCTCTTATATGCATTATTGTTGATTTAACCAAGAGCCCATATTGCCTTGTCTTCTCCTGTTTATTGAATGCTCGCAGATTCCATCTTAGTCCAATGCACGTACACTCTTATTATTATTCACACCGTTCGGTCGTGCAAGTGAAAGGCAATTATGATGATATATGATGGACTGACTGAGATGAGAAAAGCTGGTATGAACTCGACCTCTTTTGTTTTTGTAAATATGATGAGTCCCTCGTTCTTGATTCAGCTTATTATGAATAAACATGTTTGCAATGACAATTAGAGATCATAGTTGCTTGTGCCATGCTTGATTAGCTATGAGTTATAATGGTTTACCTTGTGTGCCAACATGCTATTGAGATGATTATGATGTGGTATGATGGGGTGGTATCCTCCTTTGAATGATTTAAGTGACTTGACTTGGCACATGTTCACGCATGTAGTTGAAACAAAATCAACATAGCCTTCATGATATTTATGTTCATGGTGGATTATATCCTACTCATGCTTGCATCCAATGTTTATTAATTTTAATGCATGTACATGGCTGTTGTCGCTCTCTAGTTGGTCGCTTCCCAGTCTTTTGCTAGCCTTCACTTGTACTAAGCGGGAATACTGCTTGTGCATCCAATCCCTTAAACCCCAAAGTTATTCCAGATGAGTCCACATACCTTCCTATATGCGGTATCTACCTGCCGTTCCAAGTAAATTTGTATGTGCCAAACTCTAAACCTTCAAATAAACATTCTGTTTTGTATGCTCGAATAGCTCATGTATCAACAAGGTTGTCCTTATCTTCCGTGTTAGGCGGGTTATTCTCAAGAGGAGTGGACTCCGCTCCTCACTCACGAGAAAATGGCTGGTCACCGGGATGCCCAGTCCCATGCTTTATGCAAACTAAATCAAAATTAATTGCAAACAAAACTCCCCCTGGGACCTGATGTATGTTGGAGGCACTCGTTGTTTCGAGCAAGCCATGGATTGATGCTTGTTGGTGGAGGGGGAGTATAAACTTTACCATTCTGTTTGGGAACCGCCTATAATGTGTTTAGCATGGAAGATATCGCCATCTCTTAGTTGTTACGTTGACAATGAAAGTATACCGCTCAAAATACAATTTATCTCTATTTCAAAACCGAGCTCTGGCACCTCTACAAATCCCTGCTTCCCTCTGCGAAGGGCCTATCCATTTACTTTTATGTTGAGTCATCACCCTCTTATTAAAAAGCACTAGCTGGAGAGCACAGCTGTCATTTGCATTCATCACTGTTAATTTATATTGGGTATGACTATGATTGGATCTCTTTTACCATGAATTACAATGTCTAGTCAGTCCTTGATCTTTAAAGGTGCTCTGCATTTATGTTTTGCGGTCTCAGAAAGGGCTAGCGAGATACCATCTTGTTATATCATATTATGATTGTTTTGAGAAAGTGTTGTCATCCGAGATTATTATGACTTGCTAGTTGATTATGCTATTGATATGAGTAATTATGAGACCTGAGAATTATTGCAAATGTGGTTAGTTATGATCTATGCTGAAAACTTGAATGCTGGCTTGACATAGTTACAACAACAAGAGCAAACAGAGTTTGTAAAAGTTTTTCTTTCTTTCTTTCAGTTTGTCAACTGAATTGCTTGAGGACAAGCAAGGGTTTAAGCTTGGGGGAGTTGATACGTCTCCGTCGTATCTACTTTTCCAAACACTTTTGCCCTTGTTTTGGACTCTAACTTGTATGATTTGAATGGAACTAACCCGGACTGACGCTGTTTTCAGCAGAATTGCCATTGGTTGTTTTATGTGCAGAAAACAAATATTCTCGGAATGACCTGAAACTCCACGGAACATCTTAGAAAATAATAAAAAATCCTCGCCAAAGATGAAGACCAGGGGGCCCACACCCTTCTCACGAGGGTGGGGGGCCCCCCTAGGGCGCCCCCTACCTCGTGGGCCCCCTGGAAACCCTCCGACGCCAACTCCAACTCTATATATTTGCTTTCGAAGAGAAAAAATCAGAGAGAAGAAATCATCGCGTTTTACGATACGGAGCCGCGCCAAGCCCTAAAACCTCTCGGGAGGGCTGATCTGGAGTCCGTTCGGGGCTCCGGAGAGGGGATTCGTCGCCGTCGTCATCATCAACCATCCTCCATCACCAATTTCATGATGCTCACCGCCGTGCGTGAGTAATTCCATCGTAGGCTTGCTGGACGGTGATGGGTTGGATGAGATTTATCATGTAATCGAGTTAGTTTTGTTAGGGTTTGATCCCTAGTATCCCATGTTCTGAGATTGATGTTGCTATGACTTTGCTATGCTTAATGCTTGTCACTAGGGCCCGAGTGCCATGATTTCAGATCTGAACCTATTATGTTTTCATGAATATATGTGAGTTCTTGATCCTATCTTGCAAGTCTATAGTCACCTACTATGTGTTATGATCCGGCAACCCCGAAGTGACAATAATCGGGACCACTCCCGGTGATGACCATAGTTTGAGGAGTTCATGTATTCACTATGTGCTAATGCTTTGTTCCAGTTCTCTATTAAAAGGAGGCCTTAATATCCCTTAGTTTCCAATAGGACCCCGCTGCCATGGGAGGGTAGGACAAAAGATGTCGTGCAAGTTCTTTTCCATAAGCATGCATGACTATATACGGAATACATGCCTACATTACATTGATGAATTGGAGCTAGTTCTGTGTCGCTCTGTGTTATGACTGTTACGTGATGAACCACATCCGACATAATTATCCATCACTGATCTGGTGCCTACGAGTTTTCCATATACTGGTTTACGCTTATTTACTTTCCCGCTGCTACTGTTACAATCACTACAAAATACCAAAAACATTACTTCTGCTGTCTTTAGTTTTGTTGCTGCTACCACCACTATCATATTACTGTGCTACTAAATACTTTGCTGCAGATACTAAGTTTCCAGGTGTGGTTGAATTGACAACTCAGCTGCTAATACTTGAGAATATTCTTTGGCTCCCCTTGTGTCGAATCAATAAATTTGGGTTGAATACTCTACCCTCGAAAGCTGTTGTGATCCCCTATACTTGTGGGTTATCATCCGCTGGCATCGGGCAAGTTGCCCCGGCAAGGCTCTTTCCGGGGGTGCGGAGGCTTCCTCGGCAAGGATTTTGCCGAGGGAGTCCACCTCGCCCTCTTGCTTTCCTACGTTTCTGGTCTTGGCGTTGCCTTGGTTGTCTCGTACCTTGGTTTCTCTCCGGCTTCCCTCCTCTGCCCTGCTAAGTGTGGCCATGGCGCGCGGCTCCAACTGCTCATGCACAAGTAAAGGGGTCAAAAGAAGAGCCCCTACTTCTGTACACCGACAGGAGCCCCCAGGCCCGGGCCACACATAAGCATACCGTGTTGTTGGGCTAGGCCCAGAACGGTGCGCAGGCAAGAGGGGCGGATTTTACTGCAGTAACTTCTCATCCGCTGCGCTTCCCCATGACCTGTGTTGAACGCGCGACGTGGAGGGTCGTGCGTCACGTGGGGGTTATGCGTGGGGCGGTTTCCGTACGCATGCGTCACATCATGGTAAAGAGGCGGCTCGCGCCATCCCCATAAAAAGAGGGAGGCGCAGAGGCGCGGCTCATTCACTCGGGCGGACTCGGGTCGTGGTCTTCAAGGTGTCTGTCCCCCACGATCACGGGGTGGGGAATGGTCGCCTCACCCGTCCCCTCAATTCTGCTTGCTCGCCACATGTTCCCCATGTAGGTGGCAGGCGGTGGAGGCGGGAAACCAGGCCGTCGCTGATTGGGGCGGCGGGTCGGTCCTGATTCCCTGTGCCTCTCGTGGCTGGATTGGTTGAGCGGGGCGGCCGAGGTTCGACCTCGCCCCTTTATAAGGAAGGGGAGGGGGATGTCATCCCACATTCTCTCAGCATCCATCCTCTTCCACCTCCGCTCTTTTCTTCCACCCGTCATGGCGAGAGGGGGTGCTGGCCCTTCGACGATGGCGGCGAGGGTTGCTGCTCATCAGCGCGACCCTCCTCCCCAAGAGCTCGTGGCGGCGGAGCCGGCCCCGAGAGGAAGGGGGTAGGGGCCAAGGCCGAGGCCGCCATGGCGCTCAGGGGAGAGGGGGACGGGGCGGCGCATAGGCCTCGCCTCTACCAGCGATGCCTCCCTCGAAGGAGGGCCACGTCGGGGACCTGCCCCGCGAGTTCTTCATCAGGCTGCACCGGCCACCGCGTCGCCGCCTCAATCTCCCCACCCCATTTTCTCGGGAGATGGAGCTTAATCCACTCTAGACCCTCAGGTTGCACATGAAGGGCTGCGGGAACGGCGGCACGTGGGTCGACGTCGACTTCCCCGCTCCTCATGTCATGTACCTCCGTCGCGGATGGAAGACATTTACTCACATGCACAGCCTAACGGCGGGGCTTGTCCTCTACTTCAAGTTAATGGAGGGCAGCCTGCTCTCCATCAAGGTCTTTGGAGATCCTGGAACTCACCTGAAGTGTTGTGTGGAGAGCTCCTCCGACGATGAAGACTCCTCTTCAAGCGGGAGTGATGAGGATGGTAGCGACATCGATGATGAGAGCGTCACACGAGGTCACGTCGACCTCGTCTCTGACTGATCGCGTCGCCCCACCCTACATTGTGCGGCTTGTCGAGGGCCTTCCTCGTCAAGCTCTCCATCGGGGCGCTCCCCATCGTCTCCTTGGGCGGCTGGCGTAGGAGGGCCGGAGGAGACGAAGAAGGCGGGTGGTGGCCGTCAAGTCGGAGTACGCCGGCACCGACGCCTTCGTCACGTATTGCCGGCCTGTTGCCTCGTCTTCCAGCTCCTTTCCTGGCACCAAGATGCTCTCTTGGTGCCTTTTGCTCCTCGTACCTTGCCTAGGCGCTCTTTTTGCCCTCCTGCCATCTTGTTCCACCTTCTGAGGAGAGGGACAAGGAAGGGATTACGGGCATCTTATCTCTTTTTAGTTTGTAAGCCTACGAGCACTTGTTAGATTTAAAATTTGTAATCCCCTTGCTCATGTTTTTAATTCCGTATGAACTGTACCTGTATGGGATGTTTTTAATGAAAAAGGGTGCTTGCCGGGTTCTCTGTGCATGAGCGAGGCCCATGCCAAGGAACGAATCCTTGTTATTTTTAAGATAAATATTGTTGCCCGACAACAGGCCTTGCCGTCCCCTGACTTCAATTGACCATCCTCACGCTTTTGGCGGAGGCAGGGCGAAGTATAGTTAGGCCCGTCGTTTATTTCCTCGCCACCGCGTCTACAACCCGGTTTTGTCCTGGGGACTTGGGTACAAGAAGAAGGGGGAGCACGATGGTCTTGGAGCAAAATGAGGTTTCATTTGTCCCAATTCCGTACGGAAATGCACAACAGGGGATGAAGGACTTATCTGAATCCGCAGCCCCCGGCAACTTTGGCTTGCCGTGGTTAGATCCTTGTGTCTTCAACCCCCGGCAGTCTTGGCTTGCCGGGGCCAGAGCACCGGTTCGTTTTCTTTCTCCCAAATGGCTCAGCAGAAGTGTCAACGTGTCCTGTGAACCAAAGAAGACAGAAAGACGCATACTCGACCACTAGGCTAGGGGTTAGTCGCCGCTATGCACTACCAACCCTATCCGAGGGAGAGACTTAACCTAGCATGCATGCTAAAACTTAGGGCGTCAGCGCTTCATTTATTTATGCTCAGCGTCTGCGCCTGGCTTTGTACAGAGGGTTACATGACTTGCCGGCAAGCCTTGTACAAAAGGTGGTTTGCCGGGGGGCCAGACAACCGCACCTTATGGGTAAAACTTGCGAAGATGTTCAATGTTCCAGGAGTTACTCACTGGAACAACATCTTTGGTCTCCAGGCGGACTGCGCCGGGCCTGGTGACTCATATTACCCGATAAGGGCCTTCCCACTTTGGCGTCAATTTGTTGGAATTCTTGGCCGACTGAACGCGCCGAAGAACAAGGTCGCCTTCCTCAAAGCTTCGGGCATGAACCTTGCGGCTATGGTAGCAGGGCAAGGCTTGCTGGTAGCGTGCTGCTCTCTGATGTCTACTACACAACCTTCCTCTTGTAGACGTTGTTGGGCCTCCAAGTGTAGAGGTTTGTAGGACAGTAGCAAATTTCCCTCAAGGGATGACCTAAGGTTTCATCCGTAGGGCGTAGATGAAGATGGTATCTCTCAAGCAACCTGCAACAAATAACAAAGAGTTCTTGTGTCCCAACACACCATACATGGTAAATTGTATAGGTGCACTAGTTCGGCGAGAGATGGTGATACAAGTGTATATGGATGGTAGATAAAGGTTTTTGTAATCTGAAAATATAAAAATAGAAAGGTAACTATGATAAAAGTGAGCAAAAATGGTATTTGCAATGCATTGAAACATGGCTAGGGTCATACTTCACTAGTGCAGTTCTCTCAACAATAATAACATAATGGATCACATAACCTCAACATGCAACAAAGAGTCACTCCAAAGTTACTAATAGCGGAGAACAAACGAACAGATTATGGTAGGGTATGAAACCACCTCAAAGTTATTCTTTCCAATCAATCGTTGGGCTATTCCTATAAGTGTCACAAACAGCCCTAGAGTTCGTAGTAAAATAACACCATATGAAAACACATCAATCAACCCTAACGTCACCTAGATATTCCAATGTCACCTCAAGTATCCGTGGGTATGATTATACGATATGCATCACACAATCTCAGATTCATCTATTCAACCAACACATAGAACCTCAAAGAGTGCCCCAAAGTTTCTACCAGAGAATCATGACGAAAACGTGTGCCAACCCCTATGCATAGGTTCATGGGCGGAACCCGCAAGTTGATCACCAAAACATACATCAAGTGAATCACGTGATATCCCATTGTCACCACAGATACGCACGACAGACATACATCAAGTGTTCTCAAATCTTTAAAGACTCAATCCGATAAGATAACTTCAAAGGGGAAACTCAATCCATTACAAGAGAGTAGAGGGGGAGAAAACATCATAAGATCCAACTATAATAGCAAAGCTCGCGATACATCAAGATTGTACCACCTCAAGAACACGAGAGAGAGATCAAACACATAGCTACTGGTACATACCCTCAGCCCCGAGGGAGAACTACTCCCTCCTCGTCATGGAGAGCACCGGGATGATGAAGATGGCCACCGGAGAGGGATCCCCTCCGGCAGGGTGCCGGAACGGGTCTAGATTGGTTTTCGGTGGCTACGGAGGCTTCTGGCGGGAACTCCCGATCTATTGTGCTCCCCGAAGTTTTTAGGGTATATGGGTATATATAGGGAGGAAGAAGTACGTCGGTGGACCTCCGGGCTGTCCACGAGGCAGGGGCGCGCCCAGGGGGGTGGGCGCGCCCCCCACCCTCGTGGGCAGCCCGGGACTCTCCTGGTCCATCTCGATACTCCGTGGGCTTCTTCTGGTCCAAAAATAAGTTCCATGAAGTTTCAGGTCAATTGGACTCCGTTTGATTTTCCTTTTCTGCGATACTCTAAAACAAGGAAAAAACAGAAACTGGCACTGGGCTCTAGGTTAATAGGTTAGTCCCAAAAATCATATAAAATAGCATATAAATGCATATAAAACATCCAAGGTTGATAATATAATAGCATGGAACAATCAAAAATTATAGATACGTTGGAGACGTATCAGCATCCCCAAGCTTAATTCCTGCTCGTCCTCGAGTAGGTAAATGATAAAAACAGAATTTTTGATGTGGAATGCTACCTAACATATTTATCCATGTAGTTCTCTTTATTGTGGCAAGAATATTCAGATCCATAAGATTCAAGACAAAAGTTTAATATTGACATAAAAATAATAATACTTCAAGCATACTAACAAGTAATCATGTCTTCTCAAAATAACATGGCCAAAGAAAGCTATCCCTACAAAATCATATAGTTGGCTATGCTCTATCTTCACCACAAAAATATTTAAATCATGCACAACCCCGATGACAAGCCAAGCAATTGTTTCATACTTTTGATGTTCTCAAACTTTTTCATCTTCACGCAAGAGATTGGTTGATAGGCTCCTCCTCGTTACCTGATTCATCATAAGAAATAATAGGAGGATATTGGGAAGTCTCTTCCCTTTCATTAGTATTCTCTTCATCTTCTATTTGTTTTCTTCTTTATGTAATTGGCAATATAAGGATTTTCAATGAAATTCACCGCACAATACATATAAATTTCCTCTAGATCAAAATCCAAGAAGTTTATAACGGGCAAATTCTGGAAGATGCTTAGTTATACGTTTCATTTCTTCGTAACCCATAAGCAAACTGAGTTCATTATAATGTGCAAGGGAAATCAAGTCATCACAATTTTTGGACATGATTAGATCATGAAACAATTTGCATCGGATAGCTAAATGACCCTGTTCATTGCAAAGTCCACAAGTACGGCCAAGAAAATTTAAATTTTCAGCACAATCATCTAGCCTTTCTTGCAACAATTTAGTTTCTAAGTACTTATGCCTCTTGCAATATCTATCTTCCCTATTTGGTGTGTACTTACAAACCCAATGCACTCCACAAAAATTGACATGTTTATAGGAGACATTTTCATCATAACTAGTGCAATCATCATTAGTACCATGGATATTCAAGGAGTTCATACTAACAACATTGCAATCATGCTCATCATTCAAAGATTTAGTGCCAAACATTTTAATGCATTCTTCTTCTAACACTTTGGCACAATTTTCCTTTCCATCATACTCACGAAAGATATTAAAAAGATGAAGCGTATGAGACAAACTTAATTCCATTTTTTGTAATTCTTTTATAAACTAAACTAGTGATAAAACAAGAAATAAAATACTCGATTACAAGATCTAAATATATACCTTCAAGCACTAACCTCCCCGGCAACGGCGCCAGAAAAAAGCTTGATGTCTACTACACAACCTTCTTCTTGTAGACGTTGTTGGGCCTCCAAGTGCAGAGGTTTGTAGGACAGTAGCAAATTTCCCTCAAGTGGATGACCTAAGGTTTATCAATCCGTAGGAGGCGTAGGATGAAGATGGTCTCTCTCAAACAACCCTGCAACCAAATAACAAAGAGTCTCTTGTGTCCCCAACACACCCAATACAATGGTAAATTGTATAGGTGCACTAGTTCGGCGAAGAGATGGTGATACAAGTGGTATATGGATGGTAGATAAAGGTTTTTGTAATCTGAAAATATAAAAACAGCAAGGTAATTAATGGTAAAAGTGAGCACAAACGGTATTGCAATGCGTTGAAACATGGCCTAGGGTCCATACTTTCACTAGTGCAAGTTCTCTCAACAATAATAACATAACTGGATCACATAACTATCCCTCAACATGCAACAAAGAGTCACTCCAAAGTTACTAATGGCAAAGAACAAATGAAGAGATTATGGTAGGGTACGAAACCACCTCAAAGTTATTCTTTCCAATCAATCCGTTGGGCTATTCCTAAAGTGTCACAAACATCCCTAGAGTTCGTACTAGAATAACACCTTAAGACACAAATCAACCAAAACCCTAATGTCACCTAGATACTCCAATGTCACCTCAAGTATCCGTGGGTATGATTATACGATATGCATCACACAATCTCAGATTCATCTATTCAACCAACACATAGAACCTCAAAGAGTGCCCCAAAGTTTCTACCGGAGAATCACGACGAAAAATGTGCCAACCCCTATGCATAGGTTCATGGGCGGAACCCGCAAGTTGATCACCAAAACATACATCAAGTGAATCACGTGATATCCCATTGTCACCACAGATACGCACGGCAAGACATACATCAAGTGTTCTCAAATCTTTAAAGACTCAATCCGATAAGATAACTTCAAAGGGGAAACTCAATCCATTACAAGAGAGTAGAGGGGGAGAAACATCATAAGATCCAACTATAATAGCAAAGCTCGCGATACATCAAGATCGTACCACCTCAAGAACAGAGAGAGAGAGAGAGATCAAACACATAGCTACTGGTACATACCCTCAGCCCCGAGGGAGAACTACTCCCTCCTCGTCATGGAGAGCACCGGGATGATGAAGATGGGCACCGAAGAGGGATCCCCCCTTTGGCAGGGTGCCGGAATGGGTCTAGATTGGTTTTCGGTGGCTATGGAGGTTTCTGGCGGCGGAACTCCCGATCTATTGTGCTCCCCGGAGTTTTTAGGGTATATGGGTATATATGGGAGGAAGAAGTATGTCAGTGGACCTCCCGGCTGTCCACGAGGCAGGGGGCGCGCCCCCACCCTCGTGGGAAGCCCGGGACTCTCCTAGTCCATCTCTTATACTCCGTGGGCTTCTTCTGGTCCAAAAATAAGTTCCATGAAGTTTCAGGTCAATTGGACTCCGTTTGATTTTCCTTTTCTGTGATACTCTAAAACAAGGAAAAAACAGAAACTGGCACTGGGCTCTAGGTTAATAGGTTAGTCCCAAAAATCATATAAAATAGCATATAAATGCATATAAAACATCCAAGGTTGATAATATAATAGCATGGAACAATAAAAAATTATAGATACGTTGGAGATGTATCACTCTCACAGCCGCCCGAAGATGATCTTCCTCAAGGAGCGTTGCGTCATCTTGGTGCAATTGATCTTGCTCAAGCTCGTCGTAAGCAAGCACTCGAGGTGACCCGTATATGAGTTCCATGGGGAGAACTGCTTTTGCCCCGTATACCAGCGCAAAGGGTGTTTGGCCGGTGGCTCGATTTGGCGTCGTTCTGATCGACTAAAGAACCACCGGCAACTCATCAATCCAGCGCCTCCCGCTCTTGTGCAGCTTGCCAAAATTCTTTGTCCTCAGCCTTGCAACATTTTAGCATTTGCCCTCTCCGCCTGGCCTTTGCTCCGTGGGTGTGCCACGAAAGCGAAATAGACCCTGCTGGCGAGGTCTTGGATGTACTGCATGAAGGTGTGGCTTGTGAACTGTGTGCCGTTGTTGGTGATAACCCTGTTTGGCACACCAAAACGGCACACTAGCCCCTTGAGGAACTTGACGGCTGACTGTGTTGTCACCTTACTCAGTGCTTCTACCTCTGGCCACTTTGTGAACTTGTCGATCACAACGTACAAGTACTCAAAGCCCCCGATAGCGCGGGGGAAGGGCCCCAGGATGTCGAGCCCCCAGACCGAGAATGGTCGGGAAAGATTAATTGTTTGAAGGGCTTGAGCTGGTTGATGAAGCTTCTTCGAATGGAACTGACACGCTTCACACTTGGTTACTAGTGTCGTTGCATCCTGGAGGGCAGTGGGCTAGAAGAAACCTTGCTGGAATGCCTTGCTGGCAAGGGCCCTCGACCCTACGTGGGAGCCACATATGCCTCTGTGTATCTCCGCCAACAGCTCCAGTCCCTTCTCCCAGGGAATGCACTTCAATTTCACACCATTCGGTCTCTTCCTGTACAGGACACCATCGATGAACTGATACATGGCAGACCGACGGGCTACTTTCTCCGCTTCTTCCTGCTCCTCAGGAAGCTCTCCTGTTTGGAGGAATCGGAAGGTATGTTGTGCCCGTGCCAGAGCCTGGGGCTCGACGGCAAGGACCAAAGGCATTTCTTATGCCATGGGAGCGGTCGTCTCTACGGCCAGGGCTTGATGGCCCGTCGGAATTAGTCGCTCCTCGGCACGCTCAGAATCCGCGGCAACACCCTTGTCGGTGGTCCCTGGGGGCTCAGCGGGAAAGTACTTGCCGGGGCCTGATTTCCTCCGTTTGTTCTGCTCCATTGATGGTTCGATGGATGGTTGAGTTAACCAAAGCAAAAAGAACCTGGTTCCACAGGTAGCTTGAATGCAGCGCGCTTTGACAGGTAATCGGCGATGTCGTTCTCCGCTCGGGGAACATGCTCCGCTTGTATACCGTCAAAGCGCTCATCCAGCTTCCTCACCTCATCTACGTATGCCTCCATCAACGGGCTCTGATAATCTTTGTTAACTTGTCTGATGACAAGCTATGAATCACCCCTGACGATGAGCTTCTTGACCCCGAGGTCCACCGCAATCTTGAGGCCGGCAAGCAACCCCTCGTACTCAGTAGTGTTGTTGGTGGACATCTCCCTGGGAAAGTGCATCTGGATTACATACTTGAGGTGCTCTCCGGTGGGTGCGACGAGCAGCACACCAGCACCGGCGCCTTGCAGCGAGAAAGCCCTGTCAAAGTACATGATCCAGTTGCGACTTGCTTCCTTGCCGGGAGGGTGGTCTCCTAGATTTCCTCGTCAAGCGTTGAGGTCCATTCTGCAATGAACTCTGCCAAGACTCTGCTATGGATTGTCGAAGTACTTTCAAACTTCAAACCAAAGCTCAAAAGCTCCAAGGCCCACTCCACAATCCTTCCGGTTGCATATGGGTTGTGCAGTATCCGTTGCAACGGGAGGCGGGTGACGACGGTGATTTCGTGTGCTTGGATGTAGTGACGCAGCTTCCTCGAGGCCATAAGAAGGCCGAAGAGCAATTTCTGCACACCAGAGTACCTTGAACTAGCCCCCTGCAGGAGGGAGTTGACAAAGTAAACCGGGTGCTGCATCTTCTTGTTCTTCTACACCACCTCATTTGATTGCATGGGGCCTGTCCTGATGGCGTCAGACTCCGCCGGGGGCCTCGCCTTGCCGGCATCAGGCCCTGCTAGGGGAATCTCTGGCTTGCCATCCGCTAGTCCTGCCGTCGCCACTGCCTCTTTATCGACTTCCCTCTGCACCACTAGCACGGCGCTGACCACTTGATTCGTCGCCGCCAGATACAGCAGCAACGGCTCTTGTGGTTTAGGCGCAACCAGTATTGGTGTAGAGGAAAGGTATTTCTTCAGATCCTGCAACGCCGCCTCGGCTTCTAGGGTCCACTCCATTGGGCCCGCCTTCTTCAAGATCTTGAAAAAGGGAAGGGCACGCTCAGTGAACTTGGAGATGAATTTGCTCATGGTGGTAACGCAGCCAGTGAGCCGACGCACATCCTTGATCCGCTTGGGTGCCCCAATCTGCTCAGTAGCCTTGATCTTGTCCGGGTTTGGCTCGATCCCACGCTGCGACACAAAGAACCTGAGAAGTTTGCCGGACGGAACGGCGAAGACACACTTCTCAGGGCTCAGCTTGAGGTTGATCTTGCGTAGGTTGGCAAACGTCTCTTCTAAGTCTTGTACAAGGGTTCCCTTATCCTTGGTTTTGACCACTATGTCATCCATATAGGCTTCCATATTTCTATGTAGCTAGGGCTCAAAACCAATTTGGACCGCCCTTGCGAATGTCGAGCCAGCACTCTTCAACCCAAAAGGCATCCGTAAAAAGCAATACGTACCACATGGGGTGATGAATGTTGTCTTCTCTTCGTCTTCCTTTGCCATGAAGATCTGGTGGTAGCCCGAGTAGGCGTCAAGAAATGATAGCAGATCGCACCCGGCCGTGGAGTCAACAATCTGGTCAATGCGCGGCAACGGGAAGGGGTCCTTAGGAAAAGCCTTATTGATATCTGTGTAGTCGATACACAGCATCCACTTCCCGTTTGCATTGCGCACCACCACCGGATTGGCCAACCACGTCGGATGGAGCACTCCTCTCACCAAGCCTGCCACTTCCAACTTCTGGATCTCCTCTGCGATGAACTCTTGCCGTTCCAAAGCTTGCTTCCTGAGCTTCTGCTTGATGGGTCGCGCATGGGGACAGACAACAAGATGGTGCTCAATCACTTCCCTGGGAACGCCGGGGATGTCGGATGCTTGCCATGCAAACACATCGACATTCGCCTGCAGGAAAGTGACAAGCACGCTTTCCTATTTGCTGTCCAGGGTGGAGCTTATGGTGAAAGCCCCTCCCGTGCCATCCGCCTTGATGGACACCGTCTTGGTATCTGGCTACGCAACTCTGGATTTCTTGCTCTTGCCGGTGGAGCTCTCTGGCACGTCCTCAACGGTAGCACAACACTCCGAAGAGGTGCGCTTGGTAGAGTGGGTGCGAGAGGTCATGCCGGTCTTCTTCTTCCCTACCGGGACCTCGGCGGTAGGGGCAGGTGTCGGTGTCAAAACGGCGGATCTTGGGTAGGTGGTCCCAAACTGTGCATCTAAGGTTGATGGTAACAGGAGATAGGGGACACGATGTTTACCCAGGTTCGGGCCCTCTGTATGGAGGTAATACCCTACTTCCTGCTTGATTGATCTTGATAAT